>NW_028241933.1:0-76060 GCF_964263255.1 Lissotriton vulgaris | reverse complement strand
CGGCTGCCCTGGGGCAGCGCATTCATCATAATAGGGCGCATTTCCATTGTTTGCGCCCAGTGCACCGTTTAAAAGGAGCACCCGGCGCACACAATGAAAACGCATATTACGGTCCCGGATTTACATTGACGCAAATGACTTACTCAATTCATAAAGATGAAAGGGCCACTGGAAACTCTGCATGTGGCCTGAAAGTAACAGCCGTAATATTATGACCTTTGCCATCGTCTCCCAGGCGATTAACCCATGGTTTTGCTCTTGTTGCGGTTCTCTAGGCTTTGGGAATTATAGAGGATGGGAGTAGCTAACTACCATGTTTTTATAAGTGACTTAATTAGCTTAAAATCATCCACTATGTTGCTTGTGACTCTCCGTAATGAATACTGCTGCAAATCTAGAGTTCTGAACAACATTCTTATTAATATCTTTCTTCAAGCTTTAAATTTCCTTCTTTATTATAATTTGATAGGAGTCTGTGGAGTGTCCCGAATTTTCTTTGGTAAGCTTATTACTATCCAATGGAGTGTGCGACCCCTGCTCCTATTGCCTGTCTTTTTTTGACAGCAAGAGTCACGTGAGGACGCGGAAGTATGCCTGGTTATGGCTGAGAACCAGTAGCTTGTGGCAGTTATTGGTACAGCCCGTGAGAATGTACTAAATTCCCCATCTTTAAGTCTGCGGCTCGAGCTTGAATGTCATTGTGCCACAGGCTCACAGCATGAGCAGCGGGAGGGGCACAGGAGGTCGACTTCCCTGAGGAACAACAGTCCGCAAGATTCTGCTCATCTCTCTGCTAGACTGCTGTCAATGAATGAAGGCAACAACGAAAACCACGTGTGGCCTGTGTGGCTCCTTCTGCTACTATTATTCGGTGGGACAAGGTGAACAACCAGCACTGGCAAAGCCACTAGGCCTCGCGCCTATAAGAGAACTATTGGCGTTGCTAATGTGTTTAAGCCATGTTGCACACCAGCGTGGCTGCTGTTCAGCATGGTTAAAAGAAAGTGGCTTGGAATGGAGTATCAGAGAGTGGAGTGGCGTAGAGAGGAACAGAGTGGCATAGAGAGGTGTGGAGTGGCGTGGAGTGAAGTAGGGTAGTGTCATGGAGCAGAGAGGCAGAGAGTGTCGTGGAGTACAGTGTTGTAGAGTGGAATGTCAGAGTGGAAAGTATCAGAGTTTCGTAGAGTGAAGCAGAGAGTTGAAGAATGGAGCAGAGAGTTGAAGAACGGAATACTGTAGAGTGAGGTGGTGTAGAGTGAGATGGTGTAGAGTGAGTTGGTGTAGAGTGAGTTGGCGTAGAGTGAGTTGGCGTAGAGTGAGTTGGTGTAGAGTAGAGTGGCATAGGATGTCAGAGTGTAGTGGCATCAAGTGGTATATAGTGGCAAAGAGTGGAGTGTATTAGAGTGGTGTAGACTAGAAAATAGTAGTGTTAAGAGTGGAGTGGCATAGAGTACAGTAGAGTGTCAGAGTGGAGTGTTGTAGAGTGCCGTAGAGTGGAGTATCATATAGTGTTGTAGAGTGGAGTTGAATGGTGTAGAGAGTCGTAGAGTGGAGTGGTGCAGACTGGAGTACAGAATCGTAGAGTGAGTGGTGCACAGTGGAGTAGTGTTGTGGTGTGGTAAAGAGTGGAGTAGAGTGTCATAGCATGGAGTGACGTAGCATGGAATGTCAAAGTAGAGTGGCATAGATTGTAATAGAGAGTTGTAGAGTGGATTACAGTGTCGTAGAGTGTTGCGGCGTAGAGTGTTGCAGGGTAGAGTGGCTTTGAGTGTTGTAGAGTGGAGTGTTGTAGATTGGAGTACAGTGGAGTGGCATAAAGTAGAATGGAGAGGAGTGGAATAGAGTAGAGTGCAGTATCAAGCAGTCTCACAGAGTGGAATAGAGTGGTGTAGAGTTCTGGAGTGGAGTGTCAGAGTGCCATAGAGCGTCGTGGAGTGTCGTACAGTAGTGTGGCAGAGAATGTAAAGTGGTGTGGAGTAGTGTAGAGTGGAGTAGAGTGTCTTAGAGTGAAGTGTCAGAGTGGAGAGGCGCAGAGTGGTGTATTGTAGAGTGGGGTGGCTTGGCTTAGACTGAAGTGGCCTTCAGTGGTTTAGAGTTAGGTGGTGTAGGGTGAAGTGGTGTAAAGAGTAGTAAAGTGGTGTGGAGTGGTGTAGAGTGGAGTAGAGTGGTATAGAGTGGAGTAGTGTGGTATAGAGTGGAATAGAGTGTCTAAGTGTGGATTGGCATAGAGTGGAGTAGAGTGATATAGACTGTCAGAGTGGAGTTTTGTGGAGCAGAGTGTCATAGAGTTCTGCATTGTGGAGCAGAGTAAAGTGGCATGGAGTGTCAGAGTCCTTAAAGTGAAGTAGCATAGAGTGGTGAGGTGTAAAGTAGAATGGAGTATTGTGTTCTAGAGTGCCATAGAGATTGGTGTCAGAGTAGAGTGACATGGGGTTGTGAGTTGTAGAGTGGAGTAAAGTGTCAGAGTGGTGTAGAGAATGGAGTGGCAAAGAGTTGATTAAAGCGGTGTGGAGTGTTGTAGACTGGAGTGTCAAAGAATAGAGTGACGTAGAGTGCAGTAGAGTTGTGCAAAATGGAGTGACAGAGAGAAATGGCGTGGAATGCCATAGAGTGGAGCAGCATAGAGGAAAGTGTTGCAAAGTTATGGCACAGCGTAGTATAGAGTGTTGTGGAGTGGAGTGGTATAAAATGGAGTAGTGGCGTAGTGTTGTGGAGTGGCGTGGGAGTCAGAGTGGCGCATCAAGGAGTAGAATAAAGTGGTGTAGAGTGTCAGAGTGGAGTGGGGTAGAATGGAACAGAGTGTCATAGGTAGAGTAGAGTCGAATGAAGTGACGTAGAGTGAAGTATAGTGCTGTAGAGTCGAGTGGCGCAGAGTGAAGAATAGTGGAGCAAAGTGGCGTAGAGTGGTTTAGCATGTAGTAGAGTGGCGTAGAATTGAATAGAGCGTCTTAGTGTGGATTGACAGAGTAGAGTGTTGCATAGTGCTGTAGAGTGGAGTGTCGTATAGTGGAATTCCGTAGAGTGGAGTGTTGTAGAATGGCATAGAGTGCAGTAGGGTGCACAGAGTGGAGCAGCGCAGAGTGGAGTAGCGTAGAGCCGAGTAGAGTGTTGTAGAGTGTTGTAGAGAGTGATGTCAGAGTGGAGCATCGTAGAGTGGCGTGGAGTGCCTTAGGGTAGAGTGTTGTAGAGTAGAATGGTGCAGAGTGGAGTAAAGTGTCATCGAGTGGAGTGGTATAGAGTGGAGTGGCCTAGAGAGTAGTAATGCGGTAGGTAGTGGTATAGCGTGTCAAGGAGTGGAATAAAGTGTCTTTTTGTTGATTGTCTTAAAGAGTAGAGTGTTGTGGAGTGGCGTAGAGTGGAGTGGCGTTGAGAGGAGTGGCGTAGAGAGGAGTGGCGTAGAGAGGAGTGGAGTAGAGAGGAGTGCCGTAGAGGGGAGTGGCGTAGAGAGGAGTGGCGTAGAGTGGCGTGGCGTAGATTGGAGTTGCGTAGAGTGGAGTGGCATAGAGTGGAGTGGCATAGAGTAGAGTGGAGTGGCATAGAGTGGAGTGGCATAGAGTGGAGTGGCATAGTGAGGAGAGGCGTGGCGTGGCATAGAGTGGAGTTGCGTAGAGTGAAGTGGCATAGAATGGAGTAGAGTGGCATAGAGTTTAGTAGAGTGGTGTGTAGTGTCGAAGAGTAGAGTGTCGAAGAGGAGAGTGTCGAAGAGGAGAGTGTCGAAGAGGAGAGTGTCTAAGAGTAGAGTGTCAAAGAGTAGAGTGTCGAAGAGTAGAGTAGAGTGTCGAAGAGTAGAGTGTCGAAGAGTAGAGTGTCGAAGAGTAGAGTAGAGTGTCGAAGTGTAGAGTGTCGAAGTGTAGAGTGTCGAAGTGTAGAGTGTCGAAGTGTAGAGTGTCGAAGTGTAGAGTGTCGAAGTGTAGAGTGTCGAAGTGTAGAGTGTCTGAATGTAGAGTGTCTGAATGTAGAGTGTCTGAATGTAGAGTGTCTAAGTGTAGAAAGTAGAGTGTCTAAGTGTAGAGTGTCTAAGTGTAGAGTGTCGAAGTGAATGATGTTATGTGATATGGTGTGGTGTACAGTGGAGTGGCACAGAGTGAAATGGCGTGGAGTGCCATAGAGTGGAGCGGCGTAAAGTGCTGTAGAGTCGAGGGGCATAGAGTAGCATAGTGTTGTAGAGTGAAGTGGAGTAGAGTGCCATAGAGTGGAGTGGCATAGAACGGAGAGGCATCGTAGAGTTAAGTGGCAAAGAGTGTCAGAGTGAAGCATTGTGGAGTAAAGTGGCGTGAAGTGTCAGAGTGGGGTGGTGTAAAATGGAGTAGAGTGTCATAAAGTGGAGTAGTGTAGTATGCAGTGGCATAGAGTGAAGTACAGTGTTGTAGAGTAGAATTTAATGGAATGGAGCAGAGTATTGTGTCAGGGTGGAGTGACAGAGTGCGTAGAGTGGAGGGTTGTAGAATGAAGTGGAGTGTCACAGAGTGGTATAGAGTGGAGCAGAGTCGTGTAGTGAAGGATGGCGTGCCATCAAGGGAAGTACAGTGCTGTAGAGTGGAGCAGAGTGGCACAGAATATAGTGTCAGAGTGGAGAGGCGTGTCGTACATTTTACTGCATAGAGTGGACCATGCACGGTGGGGAGCACAATGCCATTACAGATAACACATTTTGAATTGAAAATATACAGCGCACTAACGATAATGAGATGAAATGGGCATCACCTAGTGTACTGATTTGTTTTGATTGTATTAAATATTTGTTTCCACCACGCATTGAAATGTAAAAGAAAAAGTGCTTCATTTGAGTTTTCCTAATTCTGATATATTCAGAAATATTTGTACAGTTAATTTACTGGCATTTAAATTTTGTTGTGTGTTAGAACACACATATATCCTACAGCCATTCCTTTCAACCCCCAGCATACCTAGCAAGATTGTCAAATAAAGCAAACACTAATCTTCTGTGAAAAGCAGCAAATCTCCTAAGACCCCCAATGCTGCCCGGCGCAGGGTCACCTTTAATTCACTGGATTTACTATCAAAATAATGAGGCAGGTGGTGGAAACTGGAAGAAATGAAACAAGTTTATTTCTCATGAGGAGAACCTGTCAACAGACACCGTGGTAATCTGCTGAGGTGTTCTAACAGCTCTCCTGCAGGTCACTTTTATACAGTATCAGGACAAAGTAATCTTTATGATCAGTGTCATGTAAGCTTGGTATCCCCGCCCCGGACAGGTTGTCACACAAGCCAAACATTGTTTCATCAACATGGTTGCACAAGCACAACAGTTATTCTCCTCCCACCCAGGCCAAACAGACAATTTTATCTTGCAGCTGGACCTTGCTTCAGGGATTAAAACATGTGAGACCGGCCAAATCTAAGAGTCCGTTCTGTTGATAAAAACAGGTCCCATTGTTGGCAAAAACAAGTCTTGCTGTGTGCAGTGCAATAAACCATGTTTGCAAGAGTCTGTTTGGTATTTGAAACCTGTTTGTGTAAGGGTGTCCACGGGCTTGCTTGTAAACAGAGATGAGAGGAAAAACGAGTTGCATGGCAGCAAGTTGATGTTTGTTGTGGCAATAGTTTGTAGCCCCCAGCTCACATACCAGGTTGGTCAGAGGGAAGCTAGTAAGGGCAGGGTGAAACAAAAGGTGACCAACGGAATACAAAATGGCTGCAGTCGGTCAGAATGACTGCAGTTTATATGTGTGGAAGACTTCCAGCAGACAAGATGGTGCAGGCAATGTTCACGATCTTCATTTTGCTCTAAACAGTGGCTGTGGCGAACATAAATTAACGCCGCTTATGTACACCTCAAGTTTATCGATTCTAACTGTCCCCGCTTTTTAACATAAGTTATGTCAGTTTTGTTCATGTTCATCTGTTGTGGTGATGTACAAGTTAACATTATTATACATAAAAACAGAGGGTGAGTAACCAGCAATGATAGTCGTTTGGAGGGAAATGAGGGTGGTAGAGGAGAGGAGGGTATCATTATTGAGTCAATTTTTCTTTGTCAATATTTATCGCCATAAGTTCCTTTCTTTCTGCCTCATAGCTAAACAGGCAGTTGGGCTGCTCATTGTGGTCTTTGGTGGCATACAGGTATTATAGGCAGATGCACAAACATCAGGAAAAGAATATTGCTATCAGTACAAACAGTATTGTCAATAACCTATCAGGGCCGGCTCTAGGCTCATGGTGGCCCTGGGCAAGGAGCGTAGGTAGGGGGCCCGGAAGAGGTGGTCCGGGCGGGGCGGAGCGCGCAGGCCAGTAAAGAGGGGAGGGGGTCAGGGTGTTTAGTAGTGGAACAGAGCCGGAGGCCGCCAAATCCCTGCCAGGGGCCACCACGCAAATATGTATCCATCCTCAGAGGATTAATATATTAAGGATATATATTGGCGTGGTGGCCCCTGGGGTTTGGTGGCCCTGTGCAGGTGCACAGCTTGCACATGCCTAGAGCCGGCCCTGAACCTATGCAGTCAATGTAACAAGCTGGGAGACAGTGTATACAAAAGGGCATTTGTTGTACCATACGTTTAGACTTGGTGATGAGCATAATTCCTAGATGATGCAGTAAATTCATTCTAACACAAAACGAGTTTATCATACTAATTGTTTGGTAGGATAAGGACCACTAAGTGCATTTTTTGAGAACTGGACTGTGGGAGGAGCCAAACTAATAAGTATATTCATGAGGGCAACTGGCGTTGTATAATCCTTGTGATACACAGCTTACTCTTTCTTCCATATGGTATGATATTCCTATGCGATTATTAATACAATGACACTATGGATGCAATTGATGTAGAATTTCAAAGGAAAACCTTTTTCTTGTCCATTTGGGGCATAATAAATACACGGTGATTGGGAGAGAAATTTAACCTAATATAATAGATGGTCAGGGCATTAGTTTTGTCAAAAAAAGCTCTTCTTTCCAGTGTCCTTTACAGTGAGCCATCACTGGTAGGCTCCCATTGTTCATCTAGCGTTGGCGCTTTTGAGCACCGGCGGTGGAGCTATGCGTCCAGCTCGGATCCAGATTCCATGTAGCAGGGTGAGGTTGTTCTTTCTCTGGGATCACAATCCCTTTGCCCTGTTCACTAACTAATCTATCGCTGTACCTTAGACAGGGTACCCACACCTTATTCTTTATCCGTGAAGTCCATCCCTACTAACCCTATTCTATCTTTGTACACTGTTCCTTCATCAAGTGGATTAAAACCCCATGTGAAAAAGGGGGTTGGGGGAGCCAAAGGAAGAGAGGGTAGAGTGGGGTCAAACGGGAGATGGACCAAGGGGGGCAGAGACTCAGCACAAGTGAGCGCACCAATTAGGCCCAATGGGCTGAGACTTTAGGCACAAGTAGACCAACAGGCTGGGGGCTTCTCGACAGCCCTTCTCTCTTTCATTCTTCTTGTCGGTGATAGTGTCTCCTCCAGCATATCTTTGCTCTGCGGCTCCACCTTGGTCGTGGTCATAGGTGTTGCATGACAGGCAGCCAGGCTGTGCATCACGTCAGACCTCTCTCTTCCAATGACTGGAGGGCGTCTTGAATATAGCAGTGAGTTTAAAACAAATTTTCCGAGAACTGGCAGAGGAAGACGTTACACAATTTAGTTTTCTCTCCCAACCCCAAGCAGCTGGGGAAATATGTATCATTTACTTAAAAGGAAGATAATATGGATATATTATGAATCTTTACATCTGTGTATATTATTCACTCATGAACCTTCACTGTTGTGCAGGTCTACAAACACCTATAGGAATTTCCAGCATACATATTATCTCTTGTGTCCATTCCGTTTACGTTTATGGCTGTGGCAAGAAATCTAAAATTATTAATCATATAGCCTGTCAAATTTAAACTGACTTCTCCAGCATAAACCAGTTGTTACAAACAAATTCCTGCAAGGCTATATTTTCTTCAAGATCTGCTAACCACAAAAAAAAGTGTGATGCGCTATTATCATGGGCATACAGGTACCCTTCCTGGTATTGTGCACCATAATAGTCCACAAGCTGAGCACTGTCCCATCCTGTCAATGTTCTTACTTTTAACTAAACATCTTGATCTTAGTACCCACTCAGCAGGGCTCACTACAACATTCCTTTCAGTTTAGTTCAACTAATTTTCTTATAAACATTATTCTTATTTCTACAGTATCCTTTACAACCTGGCTACTTCATTGGTTAATGAAGTACTTGCGATGTCCCTACAACTTATATGCAATGATTGCGGTAACATGAACGATGATGGTGGTGCCACTAAGGCATTAAAACGAAAGCCACTGACATATAGCTCCCTTTTAAGGGTCAGATAGGGGACATCAGTCGTCTTACCCGTCATTTCATTTTCAGCCAATTAAATTCCATCATTTTACAGAAAGGAGGGGCAGTAACATGGCATAATATGGTATTTTGTTCCTGTCAATTTGTTCAAAACACTGTTGTGTTAAAGTCAATTAGACGTGTACTTGTGAGGTACAGTGTCTTCATTTATTCAAAAGCGCATTCACAGCATTCTGTGAAATGAACGGCTAAGAGTGAGTCCACCCAGTTGTCTTATGGAATTGGTCCCAGCATGGTCATTCCTGGACAGCGTAAGTAGGCTCAAAGAGAGAGAGAGAGTGCACTACAACAAGCTATCCAGTGCACTTACCACGTAGAACAGTACAGGACAATTCGCATAATAAGCACATAAGCCAAAGGAAAACACAAAAAGCACAGCCTTTGTATACACACAATACAGAATAGGACGCGACAATACATTTACCAAGCACAAAGAAAAACGCAGTGTTAGTTACACAAAAGGACTTTTTCATGCATGTCGCACATCTCAGTTCATTTAATTTACCCAGGGGCCAGGCTCCTGCCTTCCCCCCTTTTTGACAGTAGACGACCTAAGCAAGTCACCTGAAAATACTTACTCTTTTTAATGGCTGGACACAAGCACAGTCGTACTAATACTCACAGTGGTGTCCCTCAACATCTAGCAACGATAATCCGAGTTGAGGTATAGGTGTAAAGTAGGGATGCCAGTCAAATGTGCAATGGTACAGCTCTTATGTTTCTATGTGGATGGAAGAAGAAGAGGTAAATCTGAAACATGACAATGTCTCTAACTTCTGGGTGGAGGGAGATTGGATGAACCACAACCCAGGGGACCCTTCACTTCTCCATTTGGTCGGTACATAAATCAAAACCATCATTCTCACTAGTGTGCGTTACTTCGATCTAAATAGGATAGAAAGTGTTCCTAGGAAAAGTGAAAGATCGCCCACTTGTGATACCGGCTGGAGCCGGGCTCTTTGTACTGCAATAAACCTTCAGGCTCCTGATGTAAACTGCCCTCCCATTCACTGGCTTCCAGGAGACACATTTTTAGTGAGAAATGTGTCACATTTTTAGTGAGAAATGTGTCACATTTTAATAAAAATGCTACTTGTCTTTCGCATGTAGGCACCAGGTTCAGGCCTGTTTTTCACATCCCATTGGCCACCTGGTTAGCAACCCAGCCATACAAAAGCGTTCTCATATTGACCCATATGCGCATGACACATACATACTATACAAACATTTCACGCACACACAATGCACAATTTCATAACACTAGCCTATTTTCGCATAAAAGACAGTAAGCTAAGCCTTTCAAACCTTCAGTTGAAACACCGCTATAACCTAAAGAAAAGGGAGTGCGGGAGCAGCATCTAAAGCACATCAATACGCGTGATGATGAAGATTCTTAACCCATCACGAATCAGACTCATCTCTGAGATGCAGTCCTTGGCACCTTGGTATTGAAGTCCAGAAAGATTTAGTGCGGCAAAGTTAACTAATGGTGGAACGTTCACTACATGGATCATTCAAGTGCAGCATTAGAGACCGCGTGTAGGAAAAGGTCAGATGCCAGAGGTATTCAGTATAAGGTAG
The DNA here is from genome assembly GCF_964263255.1 of Lissotriton vulgaris. Lineage (NCBI taxonomy): Eukaryota > Metazoa > Chordata > Amphibia > Caudata > Salamandridae > Lissotriton > Lissotriton vulgaris. Next base: position 66,142 of record NW_028241933.1, on the reverse strand, counting down.
GGGGATGATGGATCAATGCTTTCATTTAAAAAAACAATCTACAGTGGTCTGGGGCTGTCCCCATTCACAGAATAGGGAAACTATAGGAGGTGGCAAGTTTCCTTGGGTGCATCCTTGTTTCTAAAGGGTGTACATCTTGGTTACAGTGGCAAGACCACTAACAAACTCATGTAATGTTTGCATGGAGATCAGTTTGCGGGCAGATGGGGGAAACAGTGCAGCTCCAGTTCAAACAAGCATTTACAATGCAATAGGTCTCGCATTAGGAAAGTGTGAGTTATTGGTATTGTAAATTACACATTTTTTTAATATGTGTTGGCTTTGAAAATATATAAATTAATAGCATTGTTATTCACAAAGCCAATAGCTTACACTTTCCTAATGCGAGTCCTATTGGCTATGGCAATGCTTGTTGATAGCAAGCAAGGACAGTGCTGTTGTGGTGCTGAGTAGTGATGTGGTTGGGCTGAGTGATGTGGTGGTGTCCCTGAGTGATGTGGTGGTGTCCCTGAGTGATGTGGTGGTGTCCCTGAGTGATGTGGCGGTGCCCCCGAGTGATGTGATGGTGTCCCCAAGTGGTGTCCCAGAGTGATGTGGTGGTGTCCCTGAGTGATGTGGTGGTGTCCCAGAGTGATATGGTGGTGTCCCAGAGTGATGTGGTGGTGTCCCAGAGTGATGTGGTGGTGTCCCAGAGTGATGTGGTGGCGTCCCAGAGTGATGTGGTGGTGTCCCTGAGTGATGTGGTGGTGTCCCTGAGTGATGTGGTGGTGTCCCCGAGTGATGTGATGGTGTCCCCCAGAGTGATGTGGTGGTGTCCCCGAGTGATGTGAGGGTGTCCCCGAGTGATGTGGTGGTGTCCCTGAGTGATGTGGTGGTGTCCCTGAGTGATGTGGTGGTGTCCCTGAGTGATGTGGTGGTGTCCCTGAGTGATGTGGTGGTGCCCCCAAGTGATGTGATGGTGTCCCCGAGTGATGTGGTGGTGCCCCCAAGTGATGTGATGGTGTCCCCGAGTGATGTGGTGGTGTCCCTGAGTGATGTGGTGGTGTCCCTGAGTGATGTGGTGGTGCCCCCAAGTGATGTGATGGTGTCCCTGAGTGATGTGGTGGTGCCCCCAAGTGATGTGATGGTGTCCCCGAGTGATGTGGTGGTGTCCCCGAGTGATGTGGTGGTGTCCCCGAGTGATGTGGTGGTGTCCCTGAGTGATGTGGTGGTGTCCCTGAGTGATGTGGTGGTGCCCCCAAGTGATGTGATGGTGTCCCTGAGTGATGTGGTGGTGCCCCCAAGTGATGTGATGGTGTCCCCGAGTGATGTGGTGGTGTCCCTGAGTGATGTGGTGGTGCCCCCAAGTGATGTGATGGTGTCCCCAAGTGGTGTCCCCGAGTGATGTGGTGGTGTCCCCGAGTGATGTGGTGGTGTCCCCGAGTGATGTGGTGGTGTCCTGAGTGATGTGGTGGTGTCCCGAGTGATGTGGTGGTGTCCCCGAGTGATGTGATGGTGTCCCCCAGAGTGATGTGGTGGTGTCCCCGAGTGATGTGGTGGTGTCCCTGAGTGATGTGGTGGTGTCCCTGAGTGATGTGGTGGTGTCCCTGAGTGATGTGGTTGTGTCCCTGAGTGATGTGGTGGTGTCCCTGAGTGATGTGATGGTGTCCCCGAGTGATGTGGTGGTGTCCCTGAGTGATGTGGTGGTGCCCCCGAGTGATGTGATGGTGTCCCCAAGTGGTGTCCCCGAGTGATGTGGTGGTGTCCCCGAGTGATGTGGTGGTGTCCCCGAGTGATGTGGTGGTGTCCTGAGTGATGTGGTGGTGTCCCGAGTGATGTGGTGGTGTTCCCGAGTGATGTGGTGGTGTCCCCGAGTGATGTGATGGTGTCCCCCAGAGTGATGTGGTGGTGTCCCCGAGTGATGTGGTGGTGTCCCTGAGTGATGTGGTGGTGTCCCTGAGTGGTGTGGTGGTGTCCCTGAGTGATGTGGTTGTGTCCCTGAGTGATGTGGTGGTGTCCCTGAGTGATGTGATGGTGTCCCCGAGTGATGTGGTGGTGTCCCTGAGTGATGTGGTGGTGTCCCTGAGTGATGTGGTGGTGCCCCCGAGTGATGTGATGGTGTCCCCAAGTGGTGTCCCAGAGTGATGTGGTGGTGTCCCTGAGTGATGTGGTGGTGTCCCAGAGTGATGTGGTGGTGTCCCTGAGTGATGTGGTGGTGTCCCTGAGTGATGTGATGGTGTCCCTGAGTAATGTGGTGGTGTCCCTGAGTGATGTGGTGGTGTCCCCGAGTGATGTGATGGTGTCCCCCAGAGTGATGTGGTGGTGTCCCCGAGTGATGTGAGGGTGTCCCCGAGTGATGTGGTGGTGTCCCTGAGTGATGTGGTGGTGTCCCTGAGTGATGTGGTGGTGTCCCTGAGTGATGTGGTGGTGTCCCTGAGTGATGTGGTGGTGCCCCCAAGTGATGTGATGGTGTCCCCGAGTGATGTGGTGGTGCCCCCAAGTGATGTGATGGTGTCCCCGAGTGATGTGGTGGTGTCCCTGAGTGATGTGGTGGTGTCCCTGAGTGATGTGGTGGTGCCCCCAAGTGATGTGATGGTGTCCCTGAGTGATGTGGTGGTGCCCCCAAGTGATGTGATGGTGTCCCCGAGTGATGTGGTGGTGTCCCCGAGTGATGTGGTGGTGTCCCCGAGTGATGTGGTGGTGTCCCCGAGTGATGTGGTGGTGTCCCTGAGTGATGTGGTGGTGTCCCTGAGTGATGTGGTGGTGTCCCTGAGTGATGTGGTGGTGCCCCCAAGTGATGTGATGGTGTCCCCAAGTGGTGTCCCCGAGTGATGTGGTGGTGTCCCCGAGTGATGTGGTGGTGTCCCCGAGTGATGTGGTGGTGTCCTGAGTGATGTGGTGGTGTCCCGAGTGATGTGGTGGTGTCCCCGAGTGATGTGATGGTGTCCCCCAGAGTGATGTGGTGGTGTCCCCGAGTGATGTGGTGGTGTCCCTGAGTGATGTGGTGGTGTCCCTGAGTGATGTGGTGGTGTCCCTGAGTGATGTGGTTGTGTCCCTGAGTGATGTGGTGGTGTCCCTGAGTGATGTGATGGTGTCCCCGAGTGATGTGGTGGTGTCCCTGAGTGATGTGGTGGTGCCCCCGAGTGATGTGATGGTGTCCCCAAGTGGTGTCCCCGAGTGATGTGGTGGTGTCCCCGAGTGATGTGGTGGTGTCCCCGAGTGATGTGGTGGTGTCCTGAGTGATGTGGTGGTGTCCCGAGTGATGTGGTGGTGTTCCCGAGTGATGTGGTGGTGTCCCCGAGTGATGTGATGGTGTCCCCCAGAGTGATGTGGTGGTGTCCCCGAGTGATGTGGTGGTGTCCCTGAGTGATGTGGTGGTGTCCCTGAGTGGTGTGGTGGTGTCCCTGAGTGATGTGGTTGTGTCCCTGAGTGATGTGGTGGTGTCCCTGAGTGATGTGATGGTGTCCCCGAGTGATGTGGTGGTGTCCCTGAGTGATGTGGTGGTGTCCCTGAGTGATGTGGTGGTGCCCCCGAGTGATGTGATGGTGTCCCCAAGTGGTGTCCCAGAGTGATGTGGTGGTGTCCCTGAGTGATGTGGTGGTGTCCCAGAGTGATGTGGTGGTGTCCCTGAGTGATGTGGTGGTGTCCCTGAGTGATGTGATGGTGTCCCTGAGTAATGTGGTGGTGTCCCTGAGTGATGTGGTGGTGTCCCTGAGTGATGTGGTGGTGTCCCTGAGTGATGTGGTGGTGCCCCCGAGTGATGTGATGGTGTCCCCAAGTGGTGTCCCCGAGTGATGTGGTGGTGTCCCCGAGTGATGTGGTGGTGTCCCCGAGTGATGTGGTGGTGTCCCCGAGTGATGTGGTGGTGTCCCGAGTGATGTGGTGGTGTCCCGAGTGATGTGGTGGTGTCCCCGAGTGATGTGGTGTTGTCCCCTAGTGATGTGGTGGTGTCCCCGAGTAATGTGATGGTGTCCCCTAGCCGTTTGCGTAGCATGCATATGGTGATCAAATATCTGCATGTAACCCTAGCATGATGTTCCCGCTCTATACTTTAATTAATCAGTGCAGTTTGGGAGTTTTAGTCTCGGTTCGGTTCAAAGGAAACAACTGGACCAGCGCAGCGGATTATAAACAAAGTTTAAAAAAAAACCTTACTCTGAAAATTGGTCTCCAAACGGCACTGAAAATATGGCGCCCATTTGCATCTGCGGTTTATGGGCTAGGGGATGAAGAAATTACACATTTTAATTTTAATTTTAATTTTACCAGTCAGTTGGGTGAGTTTCCTTGTGTACATAGCGGACTAACCCATTTCACACAAAAAAAAATCTGTTGACATAAGGAGGCATTTAACGTAATTTGCCTAAACTTGTTGGTTGTTAGTTCTCTGCATGGTGGCCAGACATACCTGCTGCCACCCGTATTGCTTTCTCATCTCATTGGTTGGATAGGCAGACCCCACCGACAGATAAAAAACAACTATGTTTGAGAGTGTGCTTTAACACAATGACCCTGGCCAGGACAGAGACGGCGGCAGCACCTACCGCTGAGCCTGGATCACTGCGATCAGAGGTTGTTGGAGTTGCGGGTTGCTCTTTCCCTTTAAGAGCGGCTCGCAATGTCCATGTCATTTCATTATGCTTTGTGAGCGTGCTTTCACGCTATGTTATCTTTTGATATTTCCTATGTTTGCATCAGTATGTTGTTATTCTCGTGCATTGTTATTATTTAAAATATGTCCTCGCAGCTTCGTCTTCGTTGCAACTGTGCTCAACAACCGTAGAGGCAGTTACAACGAACACGCAGCTGCGAGGACATATCTTAAATAATAACAATGCACGAGAATAACAACATACTGATGCAAACATAGGAAATATCAAAAGATAACAGAGCGTGAAAGCACGCTCACAAAGCAGAATGAAATGACATGGAGATTGCGACCCGCTCTTAAAGGGAAAGAGCAACCCGCAACTCCAACACATCCCCCTTATTATAAAACGAAGAAAAAGTAATGAATAACAAAATGAGAAATCTTGCATTGTTATTATTTAAGATATGTCCTCGCAGCTGCGTGTTCGTTGTAACTGTCTCTACAGTTGTTGAGCGCAGTTGCAACGAAGACGAAGCTGGAGTCGGTTGTGGGCTTTATATTGTGAACCTACCTTCTACAATAAACACTTATTAGTTAAGTGCAACGCCTCAGGTGCTTCATTTGACTTCCACAGAGGTGGGCCGGCCCGCTGCACCTCCTCTGGCCCTCAGTGTTCCATGAGGGCTTCAGAGGAGCGATGTGGTGACCCCACACCACCCTCCACAGCTCCTCGAAACTCTGTCTGCTCCCATAAACAAAGATATTGCATTGTCCTCGTTCCGCCACCAGAGTGCAGCAAGGATATGTCGGACGACAGGAAGGGGACTTGCCGCCTCCCCGTCCAGCCCCCTGTTCCGCCTACTCTTCCAGCAGCCAACGCCCTGCTTTGTGACGAAACACTCTAACACTCCGCTTGACCAATAAGCTGTCATCTCAGGTAACACACTGCCCAATAGGAGCCAAAGAAGGGGCGGGCGTCAGACCATCTTTCTATATCCGCGTTTTTTTTTGGTTGCTTTGTTGTTGTTACGGGAGTTACCCGGATGTTGGCCCGCATCACTAACAACATGAGTAAACAATGGCTGCCGAGGGAGAGAGGGACACGGACGAGGCAGAAAGAGCACGGTGAGTGGGAGGGGGGGGTTGTATCTGTGTGTGTGTGCGCGCGCCCGTGAGTGGTGGGGGTGCGTGCATGGCTGATGGCTGTGTGGGGGTGGGGGAGTTGGGGGGGGTGCATGTGCGTGTGTGGCTGTGTGTGCGTGCGCTTGCATGTGCCTGCGTCTGTGCCTGCCTGCGTGTGTGCCTGACTGCGTGTTTCGGTGAGAATCTGAGGCAGGGGATGTGCACGTCGCCGGGCTGGGCGTGCGCGCCCACGAGGTGAAATCGCCGATGGAAAGCGGGTGCACATTCCCTGTCTCACATTCATCGGAACACGCCAACAAAAGATGTCTCGCAGACAGCAGGCTTACGCCTGCTTTTTACGTCTGCGAGACCTAAAAACGTGTGGGCACAGCTGTGCTAAGAAACCACAGATTTTTAACTGCCAGGGCTGGCAGACTTACCCATGGGGTCCGCAACCCCTGACTAGGACATGCCTTAAATGCTTGTGTAGGGTGCACCACTCTATATGACATAAAAGAAGCTGTGCCTTTCTAAAACCAGTATTATGTGTTTGCACCTGACTCCTAAAATGCGGTGGCTAGAAAAGCTTTTCCATATTACAATCTAAACAGATGACTTTTTTCCTAGGAGGTTGTGGGTGGTTATAACAGAGCAAGACTTTCCTTAAATGCTCATTCAGGTCATGTAACTTGTGCATGGACATCAAAAGCTAACACTTAAAATGAGCTTTCTTGTGATGTTTCTCCAAGCCCTCGTTTTGGCAATGCAAGCAATTAGGGAAGATATTTTCTCTCTTTTCATTTAATAGATTTACATCTCACTTCTGTCTAATGTTAGACTGGATGGCATACCCCTGGTAAGGCTCAGGAGCATTTGAAAAACCCCTCTGAAGGTCGGCAAGATTATTAGAGTGGAACGTGGGTGGGAAGGTAGGTGAAGCACATGGTGTGCAAAATAAAGATTACGATGTTTAGGACCCCAAGAACCAGAGTGCACCTGGGGCTCACACTCAACCAATATCTGGCTAAAGTACTCCCTTGGAAACTATACAATAGGAGTACCAAAATGTTCAATGAGAAAAATATGTGCTTTTGCTCCTTCAAATGAGCTGCGAAGTAAAAGAGGCTGAATTTACTATCCTCTTCATTGACATATCTAAACGCCAGGATCTTACAAATTGCTTATGTTGTGGAAGTGCAAATAAATAAAACATATCTTGACTATTCTTTAGCGTTGTTTTTGCGTACTGTATCTTTTTAACTTTTTAGAATTGAATTACTCATTCTACTGGCCACTGAAAATCGAGTTTCTTCTTTGTGTATTTGTTTCACAACGAGCCATACATTATGGGACAAATACCGTACTTTATATCTAACAAACGATTCGAGCTTAAACAACCATTTTTCAACAACTTTAGAAAAGACAGGCATGATGGATATCGGTCAAAATAAATCTCTCAATTAATCCTAAATTCAGACAAGAAGTCTGCATTACCTGCCCTTTACTATTTGTTAATAGTAACTTCTGTTCAAACAATCAATCAATATTCACGAGGCTAATTAATTTTTAACGCACATGTCTTTGTTAGGGGTGCCGGATGATTGACCTCTAACAAACGGTCCGGTCCAAAACAACTACAAAATAATCTAGAGAAAACAGGCATGACGTATTTACCGGTCAACATGAATATCTCAATAAAACAATTTAGACAAAAAGCCTGCACTACCTGCCCTTCGCTGTCTGCAAAGAGAGAGAATATTCCTATTCTCTGTTGTTTGCAAGCAGGGAATGTCTCAAATAACTCAAAAAGGAATACTAGTATTCAAACAAACTAATCAATCAATCAATCAATTTTGTCGCTTTTTCACGATCTTACCCGGACCGTATGTACAGTTCTTCGTCTTCCCCTTCCAGCGCCTGTTTGTCCTCTCGCTCCAATATCAATGCGGCACTCCTCTAAGGTCCCAGTCAGGACCGCAGGTCACTTGAGAGAGGTCCGTTCGGAACTGGTGAAGTTCAGTTGATCGGCAGCCAGACTAGGGTCTCTTTCAGGCAGGTGCACTCCAATCGTTAGATTTTCACTCCGTCGTTAGGACCTCTCTCACCGGACCCATGTGTTGCTGATGGACCCCGCATTGGTACGCCAATTGTGAAAAGCAGCAAATCTCCGAAGACCCCCAATGCTGCCCGGCGCAGGGTCACCTTTAATTCACTGGATTTACTATCAAAATAATGAGGCAGGCACTGGAACCTGGAAGACAAGAAACAAGTTTATTTCTCATGAGGAGAACCTGTCAACAGACACCGTGGTAATCTGCTGAGGTGTTCTAACAGCAGCTCCCCTGCAGGTCACTTTTATACAGTATCAGGACAAAGTAATCTTTATGATCAGTGTCATGTAAGCTTGGTATACCCACCCCGGACAGGTTGTCACACAAGCCAAACATTGTTTCATCAACATGGTTGCACAAGCCCAACAGTTATTCTCCTCCCACCCAGGCCAAACAAACAATTTTATCTTGCAGCTGGACCTTGCTTCAGGGTCTAAAACATGTGAGACCGGCCAGATCTAAGAGTACGTTCTGTTGATAAAAACAGGTCCCATTGTTGGCAAAAACAAGTCTTGCTGTGTGCAGGGCAATAAACCATGTTTGCAAGAGTCTGTTTGGTATTTGAAACCTGTTTGTGTAAGGGTGTCCATCGGTTTGCTTGTAAACAGAGATGAGAGGAAAAACGAGTTGCGTGGAAGCAAGTTGATGTTTGTCGTGGCAATAGTTTGTAGCCCCCAGATCACATACCAGGTTGGTCAGAGGGAAGCTAGTAAGGGCAGGGTGAAACAAAAGGTGACCAACGGAATACAAAATGGCTGCAGTCGGTCAGAATGACTGCAGTTTATATGTGCGGAGGAACTTCCAGCAGACAAGATGGTGCAGGCAATGTTCATGATCTGCATTTTGCTCTCAACAGTGGCGAACATAAATGAACGCCGCTTATGTACACCTCAAGTTTGTCTATTCTAACAGTCCTCAGAAGACAGAGCCTAACATTTGACTTGTGACTTCAAATGCACAGCAAATGTAGCAAGATAAAAGAAGAAATTAAAGACCTGTTTATTGCTTATTTACTTCTCAATTCCAGCATGGTTATTTTGGGAGTGCTTCAGCACACCTTACTTCCAACGCCTATGGCATGGATGTGAAATTGAGGAACAGGATTGTCTAAGCTGGCAGTGGCAAAGATATGTAGACCCAGTCAATCAGAAAGATAGGATGCAAGAAACGTTTTTGAAGCTATACAGCATATTTAATGCTTCTTGAAATAGTTTCAATGGAGACTACTGAAAAGGAGAAAACACATGTACTCTTCTGGAGTGCCTCACTAAAAAGAAAAAAAGGAGTTCCCAGAGAGCAAGCACCTGAGGAAGAATACAAGGGGTCAGTTTGAAACGTGGTAAAAGGCTATGCTCCATGGGAGGGACAAAGACAAGCTGGACAGCTTAAAACAAATCAAGTCAGCAAATAGAAACGCAAGTGAATGTGTTAGTTAGCAATGGGCAGAATTCATTCCTAAGAAAGCTTTCAGAATGTCTCCAATATGCCTTTGCAATGAGACAGCTGAGCTGTCGTGTAAGCTTCAAATGAAAAATGCATCGACTGAGTCAGCATGTCTCTACCATCATTTGAGGCCTGCAAACCCCACTGTTTATCCACGGAAAGAGACTGCCAGGCACCAAGACCCAGAGAATGTTGAGTGTTAAGGGCCACCTCCCTCATGACCTGCCATCCATGAGGGGGACCAAACCTTTGTTTCAGTTTCACAAAAAACGTGTGCCACCGCAGTGATTTAGGTGAGACGGCCATGCAGAAGAATTCAATTGCCAAGAGTGATCGAGGCCCCTTACCCCAATGACCAAGAGCCCTCACTCCATCCTGCACTGCAGGGGGATGCAGGGTTCTGTATTACAGCATTGACTGTTTTCAAAAGAGAGCTTAACATTTGCATGTTCTAACGTTAAGTACATAAAAAGAGAAGAATCTGTAAATAACAAACTAACAAGCAACATTATGCATCAGGAAGCTTTCTGAGGTGTTTGGGAGAATGTCCAGTCTGAGCCAAAGTAAAACATGCACATTTATCCTTGTCCATCAGGATGAGACGTCAGGGGGCAAGAAAAAGAGACAGGATTGGACAGCAAACAAACAATCGTTGGTTTTCTCCATAAAAACCACTCAGCTGTTCTTGATAAGTGTCAGTCAGGAATAAAACCTTCCCCAACGACAGAATGAATACTAATTAAATACGGCTGCAAAAAAAAACCTCTATTGAAAGGAGTATCCCTAGTCCTTCGGATCTTTACAAGGCAAGCTTCCCTACACTTGTTATGTTATTACAAGTAGTTAAGGACAACATGACCAAAGGGCGGTTTCATTCCCATCTATACTACTATAATAAAGCAGAAACTTTCAGGCTTTGAGGCGGGTAAACTCGGGAAACACTGCACCAATCTACACACCCGATACACCATTGAAATCGGCAGGGTGTGTAGATGGTTTTAGGATACATAAATTAAAAAAATAAACGTTATTTAATCACGTTAGGAGCACGGGGAGGAGCGGCGTCCGAGGAGCGGCGGACATGGCATGGGGGAGGAGCGGTGACGTCAGGAGCAGAGCACCGGCGGCGGAGGAGGACCGGCAGACATGGCGCAGGGGAGGACCGGTGGTGCGAGCGGACAGGTGGAAGCAGCGCCGGCGGCGGAGGTAAGGGCACTCATGTAGGGGCAGGCGGGGGTAGGGGCAGACTGGGCAGGCGGGCCGGGCGGGCGGCGAAAAGACAAACGGTGCATTACAGGAGGAAAAGGAGGAAAAAGTGACGTGTAGCCACAGGGGTTTTAGATAAAGGAGCGCCGGCAGAGGTAAGGGGACCCCAAGTCCATTGAGACGTGGTTCGGGTCGGGGAAGGCGGAGGACGGGCCGGGCGGGGGCCCGGCATAATGGACAATGTAGGGGCGGGCGGGGGTCGAGGAAGCTGCTTGTTGCTCCCGGACAAGGTCGGGACGGGCTGCTAGTCTTAAATAAAAATGTAAACCGATGCCCAAACTGCTTATACCAGCGCACCAAATGTGCCAAGCAGGAATATGGCCTAGTGGTTATGATGATAACTCTGTGAATAACATACCCAATAAAAGAGATGTTCTGCCAAAAAATAGTAGACTAGTCGTCAAAGTCTTTTGCAGTTTAAATGGTCAATGTAGCGGTCCATACATTGGAGGCACCTATCGCTATGCTATCGGTTCTAATAATGTGTAGTGTTACTACCAAAGAAGATGACTATTCAGCTGCCTTATCTACAGTGGAGGTGTCATCACCTGGCAAGGACAAGACTGACAAGGAAGTGTATGACGGGGGATTTGGCAAATACAGATTGACGAGAACCATGCAACAGCGGCTTGGAATAAGACACAAGGGGACAGTCTCTCAAGTGAGGTGGAAATGATGGACAAATCAGAATAACTGAAACAATGCTTCCAGGACAATTTAGGTAGCAGATGAGTGGGAACAATTTGCCCCGAAGCTGTAGTTGTAAGATTACTGTTTGATCAGTGCACCATCTTGCAATTTCTGACCCTTTGTTTTGTTCTCAATTCTTCTCTCAAATATCCTTACGCTCTTTAAAAAACTTACTTGGATGGTGACTTTTGTGTCAGTTTTGGACTTCAGTATTGCTCCAAGTAGCAGCCACACTTCTGTCCACAAACTCTGCTAATACTCCGAAGCTCAGGAAATTTCTAAGGGAACTTCCTGTGTTTTTTCTTTTTTAATCTGAATTTCCAATTGGAGCTTCATGTGACCGATACTGATCAAGAGCAGATGAGAGGTTCCAGATCCTAACACACCTAAAAAAGCCCTCCATGAGGACTTGCCTACTTGAACCACCATGTGCACTTCCACTGCCCTCCCAGGATCCTCCACTCTGCACACCTCACACTCTGGCAAATGACTTGGATACACCGATGTAGGGCCAGAGGAAGCTCCTTCTCATCGCCAAAGCCGGGAACACTCACCCCCTGTGCGCCTCGCCCTTGCTGACCGACTTCAGGAAGGGGTTCAAGACCTATCTCTTCAAATGAGACCTACATCAAGCGCCTGGATACCCTTGCGGGTGACAAGCAGTGCTCTATAAATAACGTTTGATTGATTGATTGATGTGAGCCTCTATGTACCAATGGTCTTTCCCAGGATCTGTATTAATATTAGCATATATATATTTAGCCATGTTGTGTGTGCTTGTTTTCCTGAACATATACACTTTTATACCTGTGTGAGAGTTACTACAGTTGTGGCTTCTTCATCAGTGGTTAGTGGGTTTTTAAACATCCCAGAAACTAAGCCAAAAACCTACAGTGTTTCTTCCCTCTCACCTCACTATCCCTCATTTCCCTTCATGTGATCCCATTTTTTGGGTTTGCTCATTTCTCAAACTACAGATCTCTTTTCGTGGATCTTCACCAGGGCACGTACTCAAAACCTAAGTGACGACTCTCAAGGCCCCAGAAAGAATAAGGACTCATATGTTAATCTTCTCTAGGGTATTAATTAGGTACTTTTTGGGGGAGGGGGGGGAGTGATTTTATATAATGGGAACTCGACCCAAAGGTATCAGAGCGCTTTACATAAGCACCAGTTGCATTACGGACAGTCAAATTGATATTGTTAGGCACAGGGAGATTAAGTGATTGCCCCAGAATCGCAGGATGTTGGTTGTCGCTGCCAAGACTCGAACCTGGTTTTCCAGCTTTGAGGTTGACCGCTCTAACCGTTAGGCCACATCCTCTCTCAATCAGATCAAAACATTTCAGGGTATTTAAACATGGGCAAACTTTTTTGTTGCCCAAAATTACCCAATTGAATAAAGGTCAAGATAATTCTGGAATGGCAGTCCCAGGTATCGCTCAGTTAGGAAGTACTACAAGAATCCGAGAGATAACTGCAGCCATTAATACAGGGACTAGAGTATATAATTAGGCTATCCTATTTTGTTTTAGGTTTGAACCTACAGTAACTGACAGAACCACAGCTAAAGGGAAAACAAACTCATCAGTGTAAACATATAAACACTGAAAAAAACACCAGCATAACGACAAACTAAAATGGCATTCAAAGGAAGTAAAGTGAGAGCGATATTTGTTTCTTCCTCAAGGGGCCAATATAATGTCACTTGGTTACACACACAAGGTAGCAGCCAGAAAAAACTGGTCTAAGATTATGCTGCTTGAGTATTATTGTTTAGGGATGTCATCAATGTTTCCTCTAATTATTTTTTTTGCTGTGCGCAATAGAGTGTCTATGTGCACACTTTTCTGAGCTGTGTGCGCAACTGAGTCGTAACAGGAGTGACCGTGCTACCTCTAATAAAGGTGAAAGGCAACACCTCTCTTTCATTTTTGGAAAACATGGGAGGAGGGGTGCAGGGCCTAAAGTTTGCTTTTTAAATATGTGCTATGATGCAGCCATCATTGACAGCATCATATCTCACTTTATTTTTGATATGGCAAGTGCAGGGGAAACATGGACAGCAAGAGGAAAGGGGGCGGGAGCAAGAAAGAATACAGAGAGTGGTATGGGACCGGCAAGATCACAGACAGCATTTGGAGACAAGCACGTAACAGCATGGAGAGTGGGAGGTAGCAAACAACAACACAAAGAGGTAGAGGAAAGTGGGAGGGGACCAGCTACAACACGGATAACAGTGGGCAGAGAGAGCAATTAGACAGACAGCAGGAAGGGGAGAAGTACATGAGGGAGCCAGACACTCTGGTAGAGTTCTTAAACCTATTAAAAAAAAGTAGTACTGAATAAAATGAGCAGTGGAAGGATGTAAGTATTGCATCAATACTCCAGGGGAGAGACAAACAAACGAAGAGGAAGGAAACTTATGGCAGCCGACCAATAAGATGCAAGCAAAGTTGAGTGACAACAAAGCCATCCAATGGTAAGTAATATGTGGCCTCCAAGCTACTGTGTAAAAAACAAGAGATCTTGTATGCGTGGTCATAGGCAAAACCAAAATAACGGGTAACATTTTCTAGTGCACATTTAAATCCGGCCAAGGTTCTTGGACCTGGGTCGCACTATATAAAATTGTGGGAGGAAAAATGTTTCTTGGTGTGTTAGCTAAAATGGATCAACCCATATAAACCGAGAGCACAACTCCTAGACTGCACATGGCTGTTAAATGAAAATCCAACTTTCAGCACATTAAAGGGATTGAAAACGGTGGACATTTAAGAAAGGGCTAACAAGAACAAGGGCCAGATATGCAAAGGCATTTTGGGTTCACAAAAGGGCTGATTTGCAATATTGGACTGTTTGGACCTTTAAAAATACATTTTGGTATGTAGCAAATCCAAATTTCAATACAGTTGGGGAAATGTAAAATCTAATTCTTTAGTTTTTCAAATAAGCTGTGCCTCATCCATTTTCAGCCCTGCTCTGTTTTCAGCCTCGCTCTATCCTTGACAACATACCTGCATAAATATTAGGTAACAAATCTAAATTGAGACATTGTAGGCTGCATAAACATGCCAAGTCAGCACAAAAGAACAGCTGATGCCTGCACCGGGTTCTTTAAACAATGGTAAAGCCTTAGATAAAGTTTGTTCAGATAGCCTATCTTGTTGTGCAGCCTCAGGATGCGACAGTTACACAAGGCACCAAGGTTGCTGATTCTTACAGATTGCCTCATTTGTGTGTTCTTCCCAGGGCTCTAGTTATCACTGGGCGTCTGTTGCTTGTGATTTGTGCTATAAAAACTCGTTCAGTGTGCTCTCTCCTTGAGTATCTCTATGGTGCTCATCGGATGGAGACCCCTTCATGAATGCTTAATTAATGACCTATGGTTTGAACTTCGCTCCAGTGTCGAATCCTCCTTGCTTGTTCATAACTTGTGGCTTAGTGGTGACCCTGCACCAGCAAATTAATAATAATCTGCTCCACAAATTGGTGCCCAACAAGGGACCCCATCAAAGGCTTGCATTCGTACCAGGGGAGGAGATTGGGTCGGTAAGATGAACTTCACTGAGGGGCACCCCACCTGAAGAGACTAGTGTTGCTCATAGTCCAAGGTGATTTTTCAGCTCTCTGACTCTGATCCGCCTGGCGGCTGCTGGCCTTGACTGGGGCCTTCGGCCGTTGATTTCTTTGGATCAGAGAGGATCGACAGGTGGGAGTCGAAGACGACGCATAAGGTAAATCTGTATTGAACCGGTTCATTTGGTTAGGATTTGTTTTCCTTGGCATTTGTTTGGTATCTGTTGAAATCGGACTCTGTTTTGGGACTTGCTATTTGTTTTGACTTACATTTTTTCTTACAGGTAATATGAGCATATTTTTTTCTCCCTTTTTACAAGTTTTTTTAACCTTATATAACATCCCTGTGTTTAGCACACTTTGGAAGTTTTGTTGTTGCTGCTGTGATAAGCAGAGTATTTTGGAAGCAAGTCAGCCAGCGCCACCAGAAGGTACGCCGAATTTTGAGATGTACATCAAATATGGTACTTGTCCCATCATGTATTTTATGGAACAAATATACAAAAGGGGATCCCCAGTTGAGATGGCCACTAGAGGGAACCATGGACCCTCACAAACACGAGTATTTAGAGAAACAATTGCTTTTAAAGAAAGTTAGGCCAGCTATGTTTGACAGTTTGCGTCTGTGGAGGAAAGAAGTGAAGGAGCGGCAGCTCAAGGCAGAGAAGGCACAAAGGAAACAGGAAAGGAAGATAGAGTTTCAGAAGTAAAAGGAATTGAAGAATAAGGAAGTTCAGGAGAAAAAGGAATATTTAGATAGAAAGCATAGATTATCAACATCTAAGGAATATATAGTTAGACCAACAGTAGCAGTTCAGGTCCATCAAGAAGATGTGGATTCAGACATTGATGGATTACTATTCGAACGACCCCACCCCCATATGTACCTTTAACACCCCTTCCCCATAGATCACCAAATGTCGTTCCCCCTGTACCCCTGGCTCCCCATCCTTTGCCTGCGGTTGTCCAGCTCCCTATTTTCCAACCAGTACCGGTACATTCCTTACCCTCTCTAATCCAGGCCACTGCCCCCCCAACCCAGGCCTCCACGCCTCACCTCTGGCCACTGCCCCTGAAATGACCGATGATTCGGCACCTCCTGTATCTGTCCTGACCCCTCTGGTTCTACGTTCTACTGTACCCCGGTTTCATCAGGATCTAATGAGATTGATGGTATTAAATTGGTTGAGTGATCTAGAAATGAAAGTAGAAGAAATGATAGATCAGATACAGGATTTCTCTGAGGGTGAGCTTCTTTGTCTCATAAATAAGCTTTTTCATCAACTTATGGTTCAATGGGAGAGGATTACAGGACAAAATGGCCCAGATGATGTTAGAGCTATTAATCGACAATGTCAGATAGGGATCTTCCCTGTAAATAGAATTAATACTGCCATAGCAATGATAAGTGGATACCGAAATGAACTCTCTTCCTCTCCCCGAATAAGATCTATGAGGGAATCTGCGCCACAGTTTATTCCTGAAAGAGGGAAAGCAGATCATGATGACCCAAATAGTGCTGATGCTAGAGCCCAATTTTTGTATAATTGGATATATACGCCCTGGAAAAGGATGGATGTACTTACTTTAAAAGTTTCCTTACCAGAAATACGGAAAAATCTAGAGGATTTTATGATGTATAGGCAGTCATTGATTCTTGTATCATGACTTTACCAGATATTGATATGTTTTTTAGTATGATCTTGCCACCAGATATGTGGCGACTTGCTCGGAAACAGGATCATGCCCTGTGGTCAACCCCCCGCTGGGCACAGTAAAGGGCATGTGCAGCGTGGGGCTGGATGCCTGCTGTGGGTATGGTTAAAAGGCCCCGTGGCAGGCCAAGACTTGTAGACAACCCCACCGCTGTGCATGGCCAGAGGAAGTGTGCAGTGTGGGGTTGGCTGTTTGTTGTGGGTTGGCAACAGGGCCTGGTGGCAGGCCAAGACCTGGGGCCAACCGACTGCTGCGCACAGCCGAAGGATGTGTGCAGCATGGAGTTGGCTGTCTGCTGGGGGTTGGCCACAATGCCTGGCTGCATACCCATCCCAGTGGTCATCTTACCTTCAGTGGAGGCTGGCATCTACGGGGAGGAAGGGGCGGGCACACGCAAGCAAATATTATATATATTTTTTAAAACACTTACCTTAACTGACATCCTCGGACTTCATCAGCTCCGGACCTCTTCTCGAACAGATGCTGCAGTGCAGTCACCAATCCTGGTTCTGCTCACACTTCTCTCTTCTATCCCAGGTTTTTTCTGAGCAATATATTTTTGGTGCAAAAGATGGACAAGCAATTTTGTCCGGTAAATTCAACTTTTGGCATGTATATCTCCATTTAACAGTGGAGGGAATCCATCTCCTGAGAGATATCCTTTTTTCCAGGAGAATTGATAGTTCGAACTCAAGGACACCGATCTAATATTTTATTAGTCCCCATTTTTTGTCCCCACAGTAGATTCCTTCAGTTTCTCTGAAAGCAACTGAGTTTGCTACACTACCATTCGGCTAGTCATCGGCTCTGTGGTGCTTTACAAAACTCCATTGTCCAGTTGTTAAACACCAGCGGATGAAAGACATTAGACTTGTAATATATCCAGACAGTATATTACTGATGGATCACTCTTGGGATCATCTGCATCATCTGACCACAACTATTTACTACTACAGGATTTGGGTTGTGTAATAAACCAAAGCAAATCAGAACCGACCCAAAGCCAATCCATGGATGTTCTGGTTTTATCATAGATTTGCTGTAAGTCATACTAAGCCTACCAGAGAAAACGTTGGTGAGAATAAAGAAAGAGCTTTGGATGGTCTTGATTATAGACAGGATCTCTCTCAAACTTCTGGAGAGAATAGTGGGACTCTTATCGTTGTTGATGCGGGTGATCTTCCCAGGCCAACTTCACTATAAGGTCCTTCAAAGACTCAAAGTGAATAATCTCAGGAAATTAATGACTCACTCTCAAAGGATTTCATTGTCGCAAGAAGCCAGAAAAGAATCACATGGACACATGAAACGGGTCAGACCCTCTCCTGGTCTAATCAGAGAATTTGATGCTATCCAGTAGGGATGCTGCAAAAACATCTTGCTGGGTGGCAGACAGTCTAAAGTAGAAGTCCAAATGCATATAAACTGTTTGGAACTCTTCACAGGTTAATTTGCTATCAAATCTATGGCAAAAAACTGTGTCCTGCTGCGGAATTCTGAAGAATGACAATATGTCTGCAGTGAGATACATCAATTGCTTGGGAGGCACCAAGTCACAAAACCTCTTGGAGTTGGTGAATTATTTTTGGCACTTATGCCTCGAGAAACTGATTCAGGCGACAACAAAATACCTATCAGACAGACAGAATCAGGTTGCAAGAGGGCTTAGAGTGGGCCGGGTCCCTCTGGGTGACAGATCTAGTAGTAATTTAAAAAGGACATTGAAAAGGGTCCCTTTTGGGCCTTATATTTATGTCCTTAACTTTTCATGCAAAAACACTGCTGGATTTCTGAACAATGGGTGTGAAAAACGTTAAAGTAATCCATGTCTTCGCTACTCATATTTAACATGCTAAACTTTATCCTGCATCGCCATGAGTATTTGCTTTTCCGGAATGTTGTCTTGGAATCTACCAATAGCCTTAACTGTATTTCCGGGAATGCTGGACAAGTTCATCCAATGATACTTCTGGAAGCTCATAGAATGAGGGATTTCAGGAGATGTTGGAAGAACAATGGACTTTTTGAAGACACTGCAGAGTTCAAGTGTGCACCCCTGCGGAGAGCACCATGAACAGTGGGGTGAAAATGGTCATGTTGGTGTTCGGAGAAACACCTGGATATATTTAGGGGCTAGAATTACCCACATCCTTAATTTTCTCTCGGACAGGACCAATTCTGGATTGGCTTACACAACAATCAATACCTCCAGATCTGCTATATCAGCAGGACATGTCCAGGTCATCAATGCAGCAGTAAGAGAACATCTTTGGATGTATATAAAGCAATGAAAGGCATTAGGCTCTCAAAACTCCACAACCTAGGTATTCTACCTTGTGGGGTGTGAACGTAGTTATAAGCTAAACTAGCGTTGATGTTGTGGAAGATTACGTGAGAAAGGGTATCGGACATCAGGGCTCTGAATATTTCCAGTAGGATGTTCATCCTGGACGGCGTAATCTTCACTTTAACCAGGACGACAAAAAACAACACCAGGTTCGTATCTTACCCGGTCTTTCCGGAAAAGCCTTAAAGATGCATGGTCAGATGCAGTAAGGCATATGAGGAGGACATAACAGCAGAGGCAATACTACTGGGGGAAAACAATTGCTTATTGCATTAAAGAAACCATTCAAGGAAGTGAGTTCTCCATCGATTGGCATGTGGATAAAATGGATTATGCGGGAGGCAGAAATGGACACAATATGGTTCGGAGAGTATGCAACCAGAGGGACTTTCGCTTCCAAATCGATCGCAGTTGGAGGGAGATTAGAGGATAGCATGAACGCGGCTGACTGGCAGTCTGACTCTACCTTTAAGAACTCTACTAATTTAGGAAGCAGCATCTTTGGTGGTAAACTAGCTTAAAACATGTATAATCCTCGCCTCCAGGACAGACGTAGAATATAAAATGCCCTAGCTATCAAGAAGTAAAGTTTCTATTAAGGACACAGAGGGCAGGATTAGCCAACCTAGTAGCATTTCAGAGAAAATCTCCTTCTCAGAAGATGTTTACAGTAAGTAAACATTCTCAATTAGTGAAACCAATTATATATAATGCCTCTTTAAATTACACTTTGGTTAATGTCATTTCTGAATTTCGGTTTAAGAAATAGTGAATATACAGTTTATCTTTTACAATACGATGTATAAATTCTTAAAAGTGTGTCAGTTCAAGAAGTTTACTAATTAGCGATGGGACAACAGTGTTTTTGCTGTTCTTCCATGGTTACAGACCAGAAACAATTATGTTTAAGAGCTGAGATCCACTATGAAGAAAGAGGACGGTGTGTCAGTGTCAGTTGTACCATGGATTACATGAT
The DNA here is from genome assembly GCF_964263255.1 of Lissotriton vulgaris. Taxonomy (NCBI): domain Eukaryota; kingdom Metazoa; phylum Chordata; class Amphibia; order Caudata; family Salamandridae; genus Lissotriton; species Lissotriton vulgaris. The sequence continues at coordinate 46,322 of NW_028241933.1, read as the reverse complement.
TCGTGGACATATGGATACTCTGTTGCTTCAATCCCAACGTTTTGTAACTCACTTAGCTTTTCACATTCACTAAAAGAACGAACTGTGAAATGATTTATAATCCTCACCTCGTTGTCCTTAACAGAAGTCAATTCAATTAAAAAATTCTTTATTTCGGCCATTTGAGGCCATAAAAGAGCAGTAATAAATAGATAATACAGAGTAAATAATTATAAAATGAATTGCATAGACACCATAGAATTCATTACATGCATGGAAAACGTACTTACAGTATAAAAAGGATCAAGATGTTTTATGCTTAACATTCAATATCTACTAGTTGACGCCTCTTTGTCCACATGGCTAATAAATACTTGGAGAGTGCGAATACGATAAGACTTGAAGTGTCTGTCTTTAGAATTCTAAAAGCATGTGAACAAATTCTCACACCTAAGTTTCTGCAAAGTGGTACAAGCCAATACTTCCTAGACTTAACATAAGCAGGGCAGAAGATGACATGGAGTTCGTCCTCTACATCACTACTGCAACCCGGACAAGACTTGTTGGTGGCATTGGACCATGTGAAAGCTTTGATTGGTAAGGTGCCACATCGCCAAAGAATAAAAAGTTTCCTCGCTAAAATTGAGAAAACAACATCCATAAAATCCTCGAACAAATAAGAATTTTTGAAAGCTAAAAAAGAATCGGTCACAGAGCCAGCATTAGGGGTGCAGAGATAAAAGTTCTGTTTCTTTTCCTTGTAGATCCTGGTAAGGGACTTACGCGATACCTCAAGACAACCCCTTTCCGGATTATCCCACATTTCAGGCAGGCCTAAGCTTAAAAATTCCTGCTTTATAAACGCCAACCAGGGAATTTAGGCTGCACCTTTGAGAGTTAGGATCTGCTTCAGCTCTTGCCTATAATGGAACAGATCTGTTGTTACCCATATCCGGCGCCAAAACCGTAACGGTTTCAGAGCCAACTAGTCTTCAATAGAAGTCAGTCCTAGGTCTAGCCTAAGGGGAAGGAGCGGGGTACTTTGGGGGAGAGTCAGCAAACGTCTAATAAATTTTGATTCAATCTTGTTTTTTTTTTAAAACCTTTATTTTCTTTATGCACAATACACAGCTGTCTGCCTACAACCCAACGGGCCGTCCGCTATGACATACAGCAGTATAACATCATACAGTGGACTCCCATCTTGCATGCGGGCTAGACGACCCGCAGTGTTTCCATGTGCATAACGTAGAATGAAAGACAAGCATAGTAGGTTTCATTTTTGAACTTTTGATGAATTGAACGTACAACATAAAAACACACAAACACACTGCAAAGGTCAATTGCAGGGACTCAAGAGGAGAGGGCAAAGAATTCAAGTATCATACAATAATGAAGCACATGTCTCGGGTTGAAGGGTGGCGAGCAGCTCAATAAATACATATTATTACAGACAAACGTCCGGAACGTCAACTAAGGGGACAGTGAAATATCAATGGTGTAGTCCTGTGGGGGGGTGCAAATATTCCCACGGTAAGCATTCCATTGGGACCAAATTCCGACCCATTTCTTAGGTCGGCCCGAGCCACATAGACCGTCTTTTCTCTGAACATACACCAGTCCATGTTCTCCTTCCAAGCAGTTATCGTGGGTGGTCTATGGGAACCCCAGAGTTGTGCAATATCCCTCTTGGCAACCATGTTACCAAGAGTCGCCCAAAAAGTCTCGGCCGTATTACAGTCCGTCGGTTCCCAAACATTAAGAAGGCATCGTCGGGCCTCAGGCAATAGAGAGACCCCAGTGACCCTTTCCATAATCGCATGCACTCTAGACCAGAAAGCAGACACCTCAGGACACTCCCAAATGATATGCAGGAAGGTACCACTCATACCGCAGCCGCGCTTGCATAACCCATCAGGGAGTAACCCATTCGCACCAGACGCGTACCAGTCACATATACTCGATGGAGGATCTTCAATTGTACAAAGCGGAGGCGGGCAGGTATGGCCACCTCCTTAGGGGAGGAGACGGCCATTTGCCAATCCTCATCATCGAGTTCCAAGCCGTCAGCGGTCCACGAAGCCCTGAGTCGCACAAGAAGATCAGCCCTGTTATTGATGTGTTTTTTGTAGATCAGGGATATAGTACTGTCTGGCACATGGCCATCAAGAATGCGATCCTCTCGGCGAGGATTGGGGAATCACCGTCCCTGGGGGGAAGACGGAGGTCAAGGCATGCCGCACTTGAAAGTACCTGAAGTGTACCTTGTCGTCAAGCTCATATTCTATTTTGAGCGCCTCAAAAGTCTTAACACTACCTTTGGACCAGAGATCCTCCACCTTGCTAATACCAATCATGTCCCATTTATCGAATCCTTTCGTTCTCCACAAATTGCCCAGTCTATCAGAGTCATACAACGTTGTCACTCGGGTTAACCTATCGCTCCATCCCATAGCAGCATTCGCGTCTCGCCACACTCGCACAGCACTTTTCGTAGGACCAGTCAGGGCGTTAAATGGCTCCTTAGAATACAGTGCCCTGATAAAATTCCCACCTGGCAGGAGAGGTTTATCCATCGCAAAGGCGGGAGCAGGGGCGTAGGTTACGTGACTAACCTCGCATAGCTGCGAGGCCCAGTGGTAGCGTCTGATGTCAGGGAGGGCGATGCCACCGTCGTACCAAGGCAAAGTGAGTTTGGGTAAGGAGATACGAGCACTCCCGTCCCAAATCAATTGTCTCTGAAGGCGCTCAACCTCACGAACATACCCGGAAGGTATGGGATCAAAAAAATTCTGAAGTGCATACAGGAACCTAGGGAGCGACATCATCTTAAAGAGGGTTGCACGCCCCAATGGGGAGAGGGGCAAGCGACGCCACCGTGAGACGTCAAGTTTAAGCCGCTGGAGAGGAGCATGAAGGTTACGGTCGTAACGGATGGTGGAATCCAAGGAGACATGAATCCCCAGGTACTTAAAACCAGTCTCAACCACCTGATACGGGAATCTACGGGGCAACGGAGGGAGATCCCCGGCCAGAACATAAACACAGGATTTGGTCCAGTTAATAACAAGACCAGAGTTCTTCCCGAAGGAGGTGAGAACATCAAAAAGCACATTAAGAGACTTTCGGGGTGAGGTGAGATAAAGAAGAATGTCATCTGCATATAGCGAGACACGGTCTTCAAAGTCAGGGGCCCACTGGATGCCCCTGATCGAGAGCTCCCAGCGAAGCCACTCGGCTAACGGCTTCAGAGCGAGGGCAAAAAGCAACGGAGACAGCGAACAACCCTGTCGGGTGCCACGCCCATGTGCAAAAGAACCAGACATCCTGCCATTCACCACCACCTGGGCTAGTGGTCGTTCGTAAAGGAGCTTAACCCAGGCAATAAAATTCGAGCCAAAACCAAACTTGGAGAGAGCTGCCCAGAGATAAGGCCATTCGATGGTATCAAAAGCCATGGTGGCATCAAGGGAGGCCAAAATGGCAGATTCAGTCAGAGTTCCAGCTCTCGCGAGAACTCCATGAAGTCTCCTAAGGTTAAGGGCGGTGTTTCGATGCGGGATGAAACCGGATTGATCCGGATGGATCAAGTCGCCGATCACCTTAATCAGACGAGTAGCCAGTAATTTGGTCAGCATTAAGCAGTGAAATGGGTCTGTAGGAAGCGCATCGATCACGTGGTTTACCTTCCTTGTGGATGACAACGATAGTGGCCAGGCGCTGGTCAATAGGAAGGAGGCCAGTTTCGAAGGCCTCGAGAAACATATTTCTCAAATATGGCGCCATTTTTTCAGGCCGCAACTTGTAGAGCTCAATAGGCAATCCATTGGGCCCCATGGCCTTACCGGATCGAAGGGCACGAATGGCACCAGCGACCTCATCCACTGTTATGGGCGCATCCATCAAGACCCTGTCCTCATCAGAGAGGCAGGGTAGCGCGATATCACCAGGAGCAAACGAGAATCGCACTCATCTCTATCACTCACAGAGGCATAGACCGTCTGAAAGTGGTCTACAAAGCAATCAACAATCCCAATCGGGTCAGACACACAATCCCCATTCAACTTTTCAATCACCGGAAAAACATGATTCGCTCTCTCAGACTTGTCCAACCACGCAATAAGCTTACTCGCCTTATCACCCACATCATAGAGTCTACCCAGCTGGTCTCGATTCATGACTTTGGCCGCGTCTTTCACCAGGGCTCTGTAGTCTGCCTGTTTCAAAGCTAGGGAGTGTAAAGTCACAGGAGTATTGTAGCAGGGTTTCCGTTCTCCCACAGAACTGTGCTTAGAGATCTAGAACCTCAGTGAGTTAGGATGATCCAAAACTCATCTCAGTATCAGAAATCCCCTTACCTAGCTAGCTACAGTGTCTCATGGATCATTATGAAATGATCCATGTCTTAGACAAACCAGAACATGATCTTTAGAATACCTCAGGAATCGTGGAACACATGAACACTCTTTCGTTATATAATCATTTCAAACCAAAACTGAGAGTCAAAGAACACACGTGCAAGTTTGAAATATTTATTATTCAATGCAAGGTTCTCAAACGCAGTATCTTGTATAATACCAAAATGCATATTATAAAAATCAGAGTTAGCAGCATAGTCACTAATCCATAGTAAGCAAAAGGTGATAGCATGTTACAATGCAAAATCTATAGAAATCTATATCACCTATATTTTGTGCACCCTATTTAGCATATTATATTATATCTAAGAAGGTCTCATTCGGGTTTTAGCAGGGCGGACCCATACCTCTAAATGTCAGTAGGAGTAGATCACATCAACAGCTACCAGCTCTCTTCATGCGCAGCACCAAGTGTCTACGTTCATTCCCTGTAACTCTATCTTAAACCCGCGTAGAGCCCAAAATGTTGGCATCAACATTATTTGTGTTATGTCTAATGTGGTGCGAGGATCAGGCCTCCCAGCAACCTTGTGTTAGGTTATTCTTAGAGTGTGCAGCTCTCAGTGTGCAGACAGTTGTACCAAGTGTACCAGGCAAAGCTGATAGCATAGTAATAACATATTATTCTCAAATAAATCACATCACCGCTTCTAGGGTGAAAGCGACAACAACAAGTAGGTGTCGTGTGCAAAACTGAAGCCGAAGGAAAAATGGCTGTTTAAACATGTAATACACTCATGCTAACTTAACGCAATATATGTAACGAAGTATCCATATGACACCCCCCCAATGATCCGAGCACCGTCAAACATAAGGGAAAAGGCAATACTAAATCAGATACATAAAATGAAAGCAAAGTTCAATAATCTTGAGCTAAAATAAGCTAAAAAAATATGTATGAATGAATATGTATGAATGCCTACAGTGGCCTCAAATCTAAAAATAAAAACAAAACTTTCGAACCAAAAGTTATCCGCCAGGTCTCCAAAATATGAAATGTAGGACCAGGTCGCATTAATTCAAATGTCTGTAAGAGAAAAAACAAGGCACTTATCCGATATCCAAAGTCATGTGCCACATTGACGTTATTCTCAGCGACATCACATGATTGAACTCTCCATCATCTGAGCACAGTTCATCCCTCCAATTCAGCAAGGGGAAAGTCATATTCCATAACAAAGCAATCCTCCCAGGCATCTCACGATTGGACAGTATATGCAAAGTAAGTTGCAACAGCCTCCAGTATGAAATCACTGCCATCATCCGAAAATAGTTCAGCAATCCAATTCAGCAATGGGAAAGAACATACGTGCTCCTCCAGCATCGGATCCTCCTGTAACGTCAGAGGACAACTCGGTGGGTTCACCAGAACGCTGTGTGTCAGAAAGGCATGCGCCGCTGCAGAGATCTCCCATTGACCCAGTACTCCATTTATCGCTGCCAAGGCCATAACTCTTTCGCCAGAACAAACCAGCTCGTGAGCCACTACGGGACGCATTAGCTGATCAAAATCGACGTCAGGAGCAGTCCTCAAGCATAGACACAAATCAATGGCCCAATCGAACTCGCAGCTCAGGCAGTGAAACACAGGTTGGACACACGTGAAGTCAGTGAACCAAAATGACAATCTATAAGCCGTGCTTAATGCTGCAAGCGGCAATGTTCCATAGTAATTGAGCATCCGATTACGGCACAGTGTCAGGAGGCGTTGAACGGCTTCTTGCGCAGGATGGGCATCCATGTTTTATAAAGAAAAACAATAACAAAAAGCCCGCAGCCACAGCCAGTAAAACAGGTAGTCCACCAAACAAACTTGAAAAAATAGAATGGAAAAACGTGGGAATGATACCAAAGATTTTCTCAAATGTAGTCACGAGGCCACTGCTAACCAATTTAAAAAAATGTGCGAGCCCAGTCGTGGAAGATGCATTAAAGATCTGGTGCACCAGCTCACAGAAATGAAACGGCAAGTCAGTATTTAAAAGCGCCTGCACCTCTGTGCGTGTGTTAGCTATGTGAAGGACATAATTTTCCCGGGCCGAACTCAGGGTCACTTGTTTTTGAGACAAAAGGGCCCTTATTCTGCTTAAACCATTGAACTTCGCCTTCAAGGTTGGTATCCGTGGCCAGATGGAGACATCTGAAGACCCATGCGTGGGTGGGTATAGAACATTTTTGCAACACACCACACGCTCTGATACAGTTACCACATAAGCCACACCAATTAATAACCCACAACATACTTCGTTGTTTAAAAGCAAATAACTACCATTAGTCAATAATGTAAATGTGGGAACCACAGCTGGAACTGGCGTGCCTTTTAAAACACATGCTAAATTTGGCCGGTCCGGATTACAAGAACCGTGTAACTGAATGTGTCTGCATATTAATGAATGGTCAGGTGACTGTGTGCATTCCTCACCATTAAGATTTACTTCTTTTCCATCCTTCAGACATCTGTATGTGTATGGTAACGACCATGCCTCATGGAGGAATGCATTGCCTAGTGGTTCATATCGTCCTATAGCAATATATCGCATACAATTAGTAAATTTGTATAAGGGAAATGGTAATGTAATTAATTCATGAATAAGCCACGTGGCAGTAGTGGTTTCAGCAACAGAGAATGGCAAGGATTCTAGCTTCTCAATATGTAACATAGAAAATGAAGCATCACGCATTGAAAGCATGCGCTGCTTTTCAGTCAGATTAAAAGGGGCAAAAAGGGACGAAATGTTCAATGAGTTCCAGGGAACTCGACCAGACTTAAGTGTCTGTAGGGTCCATGCAAACTGCATTACAGAACGTAATTGATTTTGACCATGGTATAACGTGGACACTTCATCATGTACAATATCAACAACAGAAGAAACAATATTATCCAACGTGTAAATCCTGGAAGAAAGCATGTTAATACTGTTATCGACCACCGCAAGCACTTTTTCCAAATTTGCTTGATCAATAGCTCTCAGGCGTTTAGCTGCCTCAATCTGTGAAAATTTCCAAATTTCATTGTAAACAGCATAAAGCCAGCGTTTAGATCTACCCCTAGCCGGGCCTTTTATAAAATCATTCAGCTCTATATTCTCATTCAACTGGGACAGATGCAGTTTAACTGCAGCCAAAGTGGAATGTTGTAACCAGTTCTGACACAATTTGCCCACTGAATACGTAGTAACAGTGTGATCTGTTTCAAAACGGGGATCAGGCCTGATTTGTGCAAAACCTTCAGACAAACCCAAAAAACGACGTTGGCAAGAATCAGAGCTTCTTTGCCATAAAAGCCACCCCTCCGGATTAAAACTGGTAATATTAAAGGAGGAATTGTGCAATAGGGCTCGTATCTCACTTATGGATAATGTAGTGAAATTATTCCAACCTAAATATTCTTCCAAATCAGGGATGGTTGGTGCATTTAATTTTTTAGATGTAGCCAATCCAAAACATGTTGTGTGGGAAATAGTAGAATTTAAAAACAACATGTGATTCGGGATGAGACATGCACGATGCAAAGCCTCAGTGCCTTGTACCTGCCAATCTCTGGTACCCCAAACCGATTTAAGGTCTATAACCTCCTTCCATAACTCATAGCCATCTACAGCCAACCTGTCTAGAAAGGACTTCGAATACAGCAATTTTGTATCGGTAAGTCTAACTTTGGACATGAATTTCTGTGTCACTTTAAAATAAAACGACTCAGGATTTGATTGATTAAAATCTGTAAAATAAGAGTATTTTCCCAGAAATGTACTTGAGCTCCCTTGCAAAGGAGCAGGACAATGTTCCCACTGTGTGTAGTTCACAGGAACCCTCCTGGAACTTGTTTTGTGTAAGAAATGATTTCCATAATGTTGATAACAAAACAAATCACCATAATTGACAGAATCTAAGTACAAATCCTCAGCATCAAAGGCCGCATAATATTTCAAATCAGAGAACAATGCTTCTACGGCCTGAAGATCCCAATCATCAGAACGAATATTTTGTTTAATCACATCTCCCATGTTTACTCTAAGCACATTAGGAACATTAATAACTTCTGTGGGGCCATGTATCTGAAACCTAACCGCATCCCACACAATCCCATCAAGGACAGGCCAAGCAGTAATCTCTACTGTATTTAAGTCTCTTTTTAGTCTGTGTGCTGAATGTGAGGAGGAAAGAGGGGCCAATTTTCCATTAAGGTACCGAATTCCTGTTCTTTCTTTCACATAATGGCCATCGATCAGGCGGAAAAAATAAAACACAAAACCAATTGACATAAAAAGATAAAATGAAAATAGTATCAGCCAAACGTATGTCCAAGGTGGAATTAAAAAATGTTTTTTAAATAACGTGGTATATTTTGCAATAGTCGATGGTTTCTTTGAAAGTTCCGAATCAGAGTCAAAAGAGAATCTGGACTGGTTAGCCAAACGAGCTTGTAAATCAGACATAGATAAATCAGCAGGATCTGCATAGGTCAGCTCATCAAAGTTAGTAACAGGAATAGTATTTAATAAAGGACTGGATATAGCAGGCATCTCGAGCGACACCTCCTGTTCTGCACCAGATGTAATAGCCAGGCACACAGAGTGCCTCAACATGGAAGGACAGGATACAGCCGGTGTCATGCTATGAAGAATCGGCCACCCTGTGTGTCTTGACATTGTCAATAGAAATAAATCTGTTTTCTTTACGACCTGGAAGCGGTGGTAAAATGACTGTTCTTGTGCCCTTCACTCCAAGAACCCGAACTGGTGCACGATATGAGGGACCAAACTCCTTCTTGTTATCGATCTTCTCTCGAACCAGTTCTCCAACTTGGGGTAGCCAGCCAACTACCGGGATCTGCAACGCATCATCCGACTTGGAGGGCAAGTGTTCCTTAGCAAGACTGTCTCTGGTCTTTTGTAGATCCTGTAAAACATTGCAATGTTCATCTACGTCAAAGGCCGCGGCCTGGGCCTGGCAGTCTACACCATCGAGGTCAGGGACGTACATCTTGATACCAAAGAGCATTTCGTATGGGGTCCGCCCACCCAGAGACCTTTTAGGGAGATTATTAAGCGCACGCTGCACGCCATAGAGGTGGGCCAGCCAGTTTCTACCAGTGCCTATAACTCGGGCTGTCAAAGATTGCTTTAAGTCGCGGTTCATTCGTTCTACTACACTATTGCCCTCGGGCTTGTAGGGACTTGAAAACTTGACTTGGACTCCCAACAAAACCATAGCATCCTTATACGCCTTAGAGGCGAAAGCCGGACCCTGGTCCGAATGGAAAGTACCACAGGCAAAAATTCCCACAAAGACACGCAAATCCTTAATGACAGTCCGCGAATCAGCGCTTCGATGTGGCCATACCCACACAAAGCGTGTGCATGAGTCAACTGCTACTAAGATGTATTTATACGCAGTATCAGAGGAAAAAGGACCGCAGTGATCCAAATAAACGCAACCAAGCGGTTTATTAGAGATGTACAACTGTGTCTGAGGCGGACGCGCAGCAGTAAAAGGCTTAATCTGCTGACAAATGTCACACATAAGGACATAATCGCGCGTCTGTTTGTACAGTCCCCGCCACCAGAACCTTTGTTGTAGCTGAGTTACAGTGGCTGAGACGCCCGCATGCGCAGACGCCACACCTTCATGAGCCGCTGTAATCAGAGAAGCCCTGCGATCCGAGTTGGGAACTAGACGTTCGCCAACTTCAGGAATTTTCACATAAGGAACCTTATCGGGACTTAAGTGGTATGTGTACTTCGAAGGGAACCCCGCAGGATATTTACCTCCCCTCTCCGTGGCAGCAACAGCCGCCAAGATGTCATCATCTATTTTGCTTTTGGACCTCGTGACTGCTGCAACTAAGTATTTTGAAACCGCAGACTTCGCTGCCTCATCAGCAAGCGAATTACCAACAGCGTGGACCCCCACGCGCTGATGGCCGAGAGTATGAATCACAAACACGAGCGGCAGCTTCTCTTTAAGTTCCGCCACTCGGACCCAGATCATTTTATGTTTTATTGTGCTACCTTTGGAATCACGAAAATCATTCTGAATCCAAAAGAACAAGTTCTCATTGTAAGACTGGACACAGTAGTAAGAATCACTTACTATTAAAGTCGTCACACTAGGATCAGCGTACTCCAATGCTAGCATTAGAGCACGAAGCTCTGCTAATTGTGCGGTGCAGTCCCCTAGTGTTTGCGTGTGCACGACACTGGACTTGAACTCATCGTTCACCATGGCACCGACCACAATGGCGCAAGCGGAAACGTAGGCATGTTTAGAGCCATGCGCAATCTGCGCCGAACCATCAGTGTAAATGATACAATGGAAATCTTCCAACGGCCGCATCGCTAAAGGAGCCGGATGAACAAATTCATACTGTAAATACTCCTGCGACCGTAAAGCGGCGTCAAAAATAAACGTGACATCCTGGGATGTCAAGGATGTAGCCCACTGAATCCACCGAGGGTGCAAAGCTTTAGAATTTGGTACACTGGCTTTCGTGACTGCCTCCAAGGCAGGACACGGGGTAACAACCAACATGCGCTTTCCCTGCGACAGGGCACGTTCCTTAAGAATTGCCATCTGCACAGCCGTTAAAACTTTCTCCACAGTGGAAAAACGCAGTTCAGCCGACGTGTACAAGTGTGACTTGTAAGCAATAGGTACTGTATCTCCTTCATTAAAAGTCAGGTACGTGAAACCCACCGCCCCAGGGATAATTCTTATCACCAGGTTGGTCTGGTTATCACGAGTCTGTAAGTAGTCAGAAGCGAGCAAATCAGCCTGCAAAGACTGCAGAATGTGTGAATGCTCAGGCAGCCAGCATGATTTGGAAAAAGATGGTTGTATCAAGGCATACAAAGGCTTGATACGCTGGGCATATTCCGGAATATATGTCCTCCCGAAATTTAAAAAACCCAGCAAAGACTGTAATTTTTTCAGCGTTGTCGGAGAGCGCAACTGCGCGCACTTCTCCAGGAAGTGAGGAGCCAACCCCTTTCCTTCGTGGTTAAGTTCATAACCCAGAAATAACACTGTGTACTCCGCAATGTGTGATTTTGCAAAGTTAAACTTGTAACCCATGTCTGCAAAGTTACAAATTATGCTGTTTACTCGACACAGATGCTCCCAAAGTTCGTCGTCTGTGAGATAAATGTCATCCACATAAGAACAAGCAACTGGATCGAAGCTCTCCAAAAGAGAGACTATGCGGGCGGAAAACACTCCAGGACTATTCTTATAGCCCATTGGGAGTCGTTTAAACATTTTTTGTACGCCGCCGCACGTAAAACTGGTCCATTGGGAACTTAGACCATCTAATCTGTGTGCATAAAAACCATTGGAAATGTCAAGCGTGGTTTTGAACCGTTTACGCTCAAGACTATTCACTAGGGCAGAGCCGTGAGTATTCTGTACTGCACAGTTACGGCAATGCGAGTTCAAATGCCGGTAATCCAAAACCAGACGATATGAGCCGTCCGGCTTGTTCACAGTAAAAAGGGGATTATTCATTGGTGACACACACGTTTCAATTACACCTTGATATTCCAATTGTTCAAGGATAGCCGCGACAGAAGCTTTAGCTTCACGCCGTATGGGATACTGAGGTTGTGGCTGCGGCTGTGACCGTAAAGGAATCTCATGGCTAGGGGACAATTTATCCCAGCCACACTGATTTCGGTACACAGCCGGCGCAAGCGCCAGAGCCCACTCTTCTGCAAAATGCAGCGCTTCCACTCTCGATACAGTGTGCGCGAAACTGGGGAGGATCACCTCCTCCCCTCGCGGAGCTGCGAGAACAAAAGGTGGGGGCCAGTCAGCCTCCGAAAGCAAAATGTCATACGTAGACGAAAGATTTTCCCAAAATACCCCTTTTACAGTTCGCTGCATGTCACCTTCAATTAACAGGACAATTTCAAAAAGTCGTTCAGGGGGAGCAACATGTGTATCAGCCGTTTCAATCACAACATAAGTGTCAGTCGCTGTCACCTTCAACAGTGGACGAAGGGCCTCTCTCACTATGGTAATCTCCGCCGCGCTGTCCAGCAAGGTCAGAGCCCACGTCAGATTCCGAAGCCGCGTTCTCACTATCTGGGGCATATCGATGCGCCGTTAAGGCTGCGACCTTCTTCTTGGCAAACTGCGGTCTCTTGGGCGTAGAGTCGTCCCGCTGATCCCCTTCACTTCGTGGGCGGGGCTGACCACGTCCTTGCTGGCCACCCCTGCCCCTGCCGCCCCCTCCACCACCGGTTGACGGAGCCGATGAGTCCTGAAAGGAACGAGGAGAGCGTTGGTCAGAAGCCTGAAATCTTTCAGGCGATTTAATCGTCGCGCGATCGCGCAAATCATAAACTCGATCTGACTGCGCAGGCAGTGAAGGCGTAGGACTAGAAACCTGTGTCTGCTGTTGTTGTTGTTGCTTACCCTGATTCTGCTTTTTTGGCCAATTTTGTTTTTTGGACTTGGGTTGTCCACCCGTTTCCGAAGACTGTCCCTGGGGCTGTTTCTTCTCCTTTTCAGAAAAAGCCTTTACACCCTTAGAAGTGCGACCAACCATTTTATAAGCCGCCACAATAATCCTTGCTAACTGACGGGGTTTATCGGCATCGGGAACTAACGCCAGAGCATTGGCCACCTGAAAGTTCACTGCATCCCCCTTGACATTCGCAAGGATAAGATCGCAAACTGTCTCAAACGAGCCACACAGGCGCATACCCAATTCAACCGCCGACTCTGGTCCGTGATCATCTTGAACACGTTTAAGGACCGCAGCAAGGTTTGACACAGACGGGGTGCCATAGCACCTCGAGTAAACCGCTGCAAAAGTCTTACCCCATGTTTCACAGTCAGCAAGTTCAGGGGCTAAATCTTTCGGTAAACTGAGCGTAAGAATCCGGTGTTTTTCACCAGGAGTCGTATTAGGAAACACAGCCTCCAGCTGGTCGAATTTCTCGGCAAGCCAGTAAGGAAAATCATCCTTATCCTGGGGCTTCTTGCCCATAACTGAATTCACCATGACAGGACTGATTTTCAAACCAGCCTGTTCTGCTCGAAGCTGCGCACCTGCGGGGGCTGCGCCATGAACATTACGACCAATGTAATGAACAAGCGCCCTAATCACTCCAACCGCGACCTCATGAAGACGCCGCAGGTCAGCCACATTACAAGTAGCGCGATTAGGGTGAGGAGTAAATCCACCCAAAGCGGGCCAATTTGTGCCCGGAATGGACAAAGGACCTAACCTCGGAGTGGTTAAAGAATGGGGTAGGGCGCCACCAAACCAAACTCCGTGCTGCCAAACATCTATAGGTACTTCCAGTGCCCTGTACGGAGCATAAGCCGCCGGCACAGCCGAGGCAGTGTATGAATGGAACACACCAGAATTAGCGTCCACTGCCGGAAATGTCACCCATGAATAAAACAATTCGTACGGGTACGCATGTTCCGCACTCACCACCAGAACCACAGCTAAGCCATCCACAGGGACATTATATGCCCGCAAGTGGTCGCGAACCGCGATGCGGCTATGCTGCGGTATGTCCACGGCCATGTTAGCACAGGAAGAGAAAAAAGACAAAGAACACTTTGTAGCACAACTGGGTAGTAATTCAAAGAAACCGTTTTTAGAAGAATTCAAGCTTGAAAAGACCTATTTTAAAAAACAGGTAGGTTTTTCCGACACCACCGTTTACCGGAAACGGGAATGAAGGTGTCAAGGTTTGAATGATATACTACTCGAGTGTCATGATATAAGGCCAACAACGTACGGGCGCCATGTAGCAGGGTTTCCGTTCTCCCACAGAACTGTGCTTAGAGATCTAGAACCTCAGTGAGTTAGGATGATCCAAAACTCATCTCAGTATCAGAAATCCCCTTACCTAGCTAGCTACAGTGTCTCATGGATCATTATGAAATGATCCATGTCTTAGACAAACCAGAACATGATCTTTAGAATACCTCAGGAATCGTGGAACACATGAACACTCTTTCGTTATATAATCATTTCAAACCAAAACTGAGAGTCAAAGAACACACGTGCAAGTTTGAAATATTTATTATTCAATGCAAGGTTCTCAAACGCAGTATCTTGTATAATACCAAAATGCATATTATAAAAATCAGAGTTAGCAGCATAGTCACTAATCCATAGTAAGCAAAAGGTGATAGCATGTTACAATGCAAAATCTATAGAAATCTATATCACCTATATTTTGCGCACCCTATTTAGCATATTATATTATATCTAAGAAGGTCTCATTCGGGTTTTAGCAGGGCGGACCCATACCTCTAAATGTCAGTAGGAGTAGATCACATCAACAGCTACCAGCTCTCTTCATGCGCAGCACCAAGTGTCTACGTTCATTCCCTGTAACTCTATCTTAAACCCGCGTAGAGCCCAAAATGTTGGCATCAACATTATTTGTGTTATGTCTAATGTGGTGCGAGGATCAGGCCTCCCAGCAACCTTGTGTTAGGTTATTCTTAGAGTGTGCAGCTCTCAGTGTGCAGACAGTTGTACCAAGTGTACCAGGCAAAGCTGATAGCATAGTAATAACATATTATTCTCAAATAAATCACATCACCGCTTCTAGGGTGAAAGCGACAACAACAAGTAGGTGTTGTGTGCAAAACTGAAGCCGAAGGAAAAATGGCTGTTTAAACATGTAATACACTCATGCTAACTTAACGCAATATATGTAACGAAGTATCCATATGACAGTATCATTTCTACCCAATTCACTTTCAAGTACAGTTATTTCATCCTCGAGATGCAATAGTTCTTCATGCTTGACCTTCTTAGTAGCAGCAATCAACGACAATGAATAATCCCGAATAACAGTTTATCAAAATAGCAATCAATGGCCTTGACCAGCTCAGAGCGCGTCTTGGGGTTTCGCAAGTACCAAGGATTGATAGGAGCAATTCTGCCCTCACTATCCACCCCAACCGCTACCCTTAGCCACAGGGGGGAATGATCAGAAATGCCCCTGGGGAGGTGACGGACCTCCCGCACAGAGGGAGAGTGGGCCGACGGCATTAGGAAATAATCAATTCTAGAAAGACTGCCGTGGGCTCCAGAATGGAACGTATATTGCAAGTGCGAGGGGTGTAGCAGCCTCCAAACATCCACCAATCCAAAGGTTTATAGCAGTTCAGAAAGACACATCTGGGAATTCGGTAAGACTCTGGGGGGTATCGATCAGAGTTACCAGAGACCACAGAATTAAAATCCCCCCCAAGAATAAGGAGACCATCAGGAAGCCCCAACAAACGCCGACCGAGGTCAGCATAGGTAGTGGCCTTGAGACCCGGGGGGAGGTATACATTAACTATTGAGAGCATCTTACCCTCCCACCTCCCCGAAATAGCAGCATATCGACCCCTATCATCAAGTGTTATATCATCTATTTCAAGGGGCAGAGCAGATCTAATCAGTATGCCCACCCCTCTGGAACCGGAGGTGAATCCAGCATGAGCATCCAGTCTATAACCACGTCTATCCAAGGCCCGGCAAGCATTCCCTATCAGATGGGTCTCCTGTAACAAAGCAATGTCAGGGGACTGGCGTCGGAGGAACTGGGAAACAATGCAACGTTTTATCTTATCCCCCATACCATTAACGTTCCAGGACAGCAACTTCAACTCACCACCCCCCATCCCGGTAAAGGACCGCAACCCTCCCTCCTCGGAACCCAACTACAGAAGGATAAGAGCAAAGCATACAGTGCCATGTGAAAAAAACAAATACAGTAACAAAAACAAGCCCTCCCCACCCCCCAACAACCCCCCGTTACAACACCCCTCACCCTGCACCCCTGCGTACGACTAGAAAGCCACCCCAATTTGCAGTGTGCCTGTCGCCCTCTCATAACTACACTACACAAAGAACCCCGGAGGAGGAAAAGAGTCAACCCACACCCGAACCACCCTCGGGCTCAACCCTAACAATAAAGAAGCAAATGGCATAACTCAGCTGGTAAATAGTAACAAGAAACCAGAGGTCGAGAACCACAGTGTCACTCCTGGGGTGATGTACCCCCCTCTGCTCCACCGGGGCGTCCGCTCAGATCGTCTCTTTTCGGCAATGAGTCAAGCCAGTCACTGGCGCAGTCTGGTCGATCAAAGAAAAATGTTAGTTCCTCATATTCGATGCGTAGTCGAGCTGGAAACAACATCGCATACTTGAGGCCCAAGTCCCGCAAGCGCCTCTTCACTCCCTGGAACCCCATCCTTTACCGCTGGACTTGAGGAGTAAAATCCGGGTAGATGTTAACAGTACTATTGTCGAACTTCAATGGGCCACGACCACGAGAGGCCTGGAGGATAGCGTCTCTGTCCCGAAAATGGAAAAGCCTTGCAATAATAGGCCTCGGGGGGGGCTCCTGGTTTAGTCTTCCCACCTGGAAAGCGATGAGCACATTCAACCACAAAGAATTTGCTGAGTCCGGCGGGAGCAAGATGGTTGAGGATCAGATCCTCCACAAGAAGGTCAACAGTGGTGTCATCTTGATTTTCCAGCACTCCCACCAAGCAAATGTTGTTCCGCCGGGCCCTATTTTCATATTCATCCAGTCGTCGGGCCATCAGGTCGTGCGATGATCGCAGGTTACCAATCTCCGACTGTGCGTCCGCCATATCAGTAACGAGACTGGAGGTCTTCAAATCCAAAGCCTTGACCCTCTCATTCGTCTTAGCAAGATTCGTTCTGATAAGTGTGACATCAACAGCCACAGTATCGGTCTTGGAGGCAAGAGCCTCATATTGTAGCCTCATATTGTAGCCCCATATCAGCCTTCATCCCAGTGATGGCACTCATTAGGTCCTGGAGCGAAACCTCCGATGGAGCGGTAGAGTCCGTCCTGGGGTCTGCAAGAGTACGACCGGTACTGCCGGGGGAACCCTTCGGTTGCGTATAGCGGTCGATCACATTAGTCTGGATAGGTCCCCCACGAGTCGGCGTCTTCGTCTTGCGCCTCTCGAACTCAGGTTTGGAAGCCATATTGGAAGCCGTGCCCCGAAAGGGGCCCTCTGGACCTGGTGAAAATGGCCGATGCTATTGAGATACCAAATCAGAATTTCAGGCCAATACTGTAGAATGCGAGTCGAGGGATGAAGCCGGGGTAGAGGGATATGGCAGGACAACACAGCGGGTCGAAGCTACACCGACTTGGGAGCCGAACCGCTCTTAGAATAGTCAATCGAGGGGTCGAGGAGAAATCGAAACTGAAAGCAACAATGAGGCCGGCTGGGAGGTTGTCCCTAAGGCCGTTGTTGTGACTTACTCCTCGGCCCACCAAAGCAGCAGAGTCCCCGGTCTCGATCGGGGGCAGGCCAGAAAGATGAAGTTGATGTAAAATCGGTTCCCGACATCCGATTTCGATTCTTGAAAGGATATTGAAGTCAGCAAGAGTAGATCTTCAAAAGCCCATAATAAAAATCAGGATATTTCGAGGATAGTCGCAGGAAGGCAGCGCGGGTCCCGGGAGCCCTCTGCTTACGCGACCATCTTGGATGCCCGAGTAGCTCCTCCCCTCCTTGATTCAATCTTGGTAATCTCTGCCCCGTGAGAGTGTCCCCACAGCTCTCCGCCATAGAGAGCTGCAGCCCTTGCTTGGGTCTTGTAGATCTCTAGGGCAGGACGTTGATGTGTTTGAAATTTTGGAGCTGCCACCCACCAACTGTGATAGTTTAAGTTGGGATTGTACTTGTTGAGGTCCCCAGGAAAGATTTTCATGGAGTGCGACCCCGAGATATTGAAATGTAGTGACCCTTTCCAACCTCACACTGCTCAGAGTCGGGTTAGAACGGGTAGATGCTGAAGGGTTGAATATCATGAATTTTGTTTTATCTGCATTTATCTCAAGACCGCGGCTTCGACAGAAGTCCCCAAAACCATTCAAAATTCGTTGAATTCCCATTGGGGATTTGGAAAGCAGGAGGGTATCATCCGCGAACATAATCGTCGGAACCCTCCTGCCAGCCAACCTTGGTGCATCGTTGTTGGGGACATTATCCAGATGGGAGATTACACCAATTACATAGAGGCAAAACAGAGTCTGGGCCAAAACACAACCCTGCCTCACCCCTCTGTCGACCGGAAACCTTGATGACAATGCCCCATTCCTCCCACATCTAACCTGGGCAAAGTTACCCTCATGCAATCTCATCAGTACATCCAGAATTCCGGTCGGAACGCCCAGATCTGGAGGACCCCCCACAATTTTCCCCGTGGCACTAGATCGAAAGCGGACCGGAGGTCCACAAACACCATGTAGAGGCTGCCACCCTCAATCTTTGCCGTTTTCCAATACAGGAAAATCAGGCGAAAGATCTGGTCCATGGTGGATGTATTCCTCCGGAACCCTGCCTGAAGCGGACTTAATACTTCATGGTCCTCCATCCATGCCAGTAGATGGTCGAGGACAAGCCGCAGAATTTTTTTTTGAGGGACGTCAATAAGACTAATAGGCCTGTAGTTGGCTGGGAGCAGAGGTGAACCCTTCTTATAAATTAGCACTATCTCCGCTCCCAGCCAGGTAGAAGAAACCTCCATACCCCTCAAGATTGCATTAAAAACGATAAGGAGGTAGGGGGCCCAGATCCCTGGTTGGTGCCTAAATAGGTCCCCAGGGAGTTTATCAAGTCCTGGGGCCTTACCCACTGCAAGTTTTCCTATTGCGTGGGACACCTCCCTCAATGTGAACTCTAAAACCTCATGCTCAATATTTAAAAGTAGAGGTGCCGCTGTATTATCCTCTGCAGGTTCAACTGAGTATAAGGCTTTAAAATGAGATTCCCAGACTGAAGCATCAATGTTGGGCTCTATTGCTGATTTTGGTTCCCCTGAGCCTAAGTTTACTAGTGACCAGACTCTGCGGGCGTCCCTAGTTTCCAGAGCAGTGGTTAAGTTAGACCACCTATCTAAATCCCACTCGCTCCTTGCATGAGCCATTACTGTTTTATAATGCAGTCTGAGTTCACAAATTCTAGTTTTATTTGTTCCAGACTTGACTGCCTCAATCAGCTCAGACTTGAGCTTTCTGCAGGCTGGGTTGTACCAGGGTGAAACTAGTGTTCTCTTTTTCCTGGTTGGACCCTGTGGATTAAAAACCTCTTGTAGGCAGGAAACTAAATCCAAGTGTATGTGCCGCAGATCCATATTAAAATCTGGGGATATTGGCTGGGTAATTAAGTTATCTACCTGCAGGAGTCGAGGGAGAACCAAATTTTACAGTTTAACCAGTTCATCTTGGGAATCTGCTATTTTACCCCACTTCACCCTGCGTCTGTTATTAGAAAGTATCAGCCCTTTGCCTGGGTCAGCCATTCCTGGGGTCGAAATTTCCTTAAATCCTGGGAAAACCATCTCCAGGCAGAGGGCATTGTGGTCGCTATCGACCCTGGAGATTACTCTAAAATCAATAACCTTAGACCACTTCCTTGTTTCCACCATGATGTAGTCAAGGCGAGATTCATGGCTCCTCTTGTTATAGGTGCACATCAATGGAGTGTCAGAGGGTGTGTGCCCATTACAGGCCCTCAAGGAATTATTTAAAATAAGGGCCATGATCTGAATCGCCAACACGCATCGCCAATACATAGCTCTAACCCACCCCCCCGTACTCATCATCAGACACTGAAGCCGCACTGTAACCCCACGATAGACGAAACCTTCTGCCCCCAACACCATGCTTCACGCACCTGACCTCAGCAACGTGAACCCATCGACACATACAGACATGTGATTATACATCTTGTCAGACCAGCTTCAATATACGGAGCTTTTTCTTGTTTCTATTCCCCAGATATTATTCACCCCCACCTTCCATCATTTAGTTTAAGTATTTGTTCTAGCCCCAGTTGACTGAGTTCGTAGTTTCACAGAGAGCTAACTCAGAGGAGAAATAGCTGCACTACTGGATGCCAATCGAGCAGCCAGATGCACGGTTGCTCCTCCAGCGGTTAGCAACACATGCGCCAATACCTGAGGAGACAATCCATATGACGGCTCCCCTGAGAATATTAAGAGAGGACACATACTGCACCACACAAATGGAGCGGGGTACTAACTAACACACACCATTAAGTCACATGGTATTCACAGCAGATCTGGGTGTCAGCCTGCCCGTATGACAACACACTAGGCACACATTCACGACACATGTTGGGACATTGAGGTTCCGTGACCATCATAGCGATGCTTTCGACTCGTTCGAATATGGACGTGTTTGGTATCTATGAACAGCAAATGACGAGTTTAGTGGGTGTATGCGTTTTCGCTACACTGGTCTGAACCGTTCGTCTTATTCGTGGGTTTCTTCATCTGAACCCACGGGTTCCATTTTAGATACAGCATCCATTTTGTTTCTTGCCCTCAAGTAGCCAGCGAACGGACACTGTCCGCTTCGTGACCCTGGGATTCCCAAGCTCTTGTGGAAGACACGTGTTCCTTTGAGGGTGTCTTTATGATGAGGGGGATGACACTGCAAAGGCAGATGGCCCCGCTCGAGGCTCATCTTGCCGTGCCGGTCTATTGTTTCAGCCGTGCATGCATAAGGCACGAATCCTTTAATCTTGCAATCGTGTTTCCGATATTGCCCCCTACACTCTTTTGCTAGCTGTTTCTGTCTTCCTTACACCTGTTTCTGTCTCTTCTCTTAACTCGTTTACAGCCGGAATGGAATGTACTTAATGATGAGATACGTACTTTTACAGTTGGGAACCGGCGATGCTACTGTAATTATGTTCCATGACCCTGAATACATGAAAGCGACCCATTTGAAGTTTACTGTGGGAACTGAGTTGTAACCTTTTGTTTGCCATGTTGTGTTATGACTAAAAACTGTATAAAAGGAGCGATCCACTGTTGCAATTTGAAGCAGTCTCCTAGAACCTACATGTGTTGTACTTCTTGTGACTTCTGTGTTCCCTGCAGTAAATAAACCTTGATCTTTGACGCCGAAGGAAGTGTCCCGTGTCTCTGTAATTTGTACGCCGGAACAGGTAACCCACGAAGGTTTCAGGTGTTGTCCCCTGGCACCGCTGGGCCTTAGAATAGCCCAGTCCTTCAGTTGGCACCAAACGTAGGGCGACATCAGCGGTACCGGTCCATAGCCCGACGATCGCGAGGAACTTCGTGTGAAATCTCCGAGGGAAGGTGCACCCCGCTTCATCGATCCTGTTGTCGAAATAAGTGGCCCGAAGACTTTTCCCGCGAAGATCCCCGCCTCCTGACGGCTGCGACGGACTGATGCCCTGACTGTCGACCTGTTTTGGCGCCTGGCGTAGTCCTTTGTACACAGCGAGACGATTGACGGGCCTTCCTGGTGACGCCATTGCTCTTTCAGTTAAGTATTTGTGGGTCGCTCCCAGAGTCCTTGGTTGTTATTGTAACTTGGTTACTTGCATGGTTCCATTGCATTTGTGGTTCTTAGTTGTTGGTTCTTAGTTGTTGGGTTTTATTTGACGATTGCAATTGCCAAAAACCGAGGGTTTTGCATTTTTACGATTTTATAAATCGATAACCCTTGAAGTTTGTGAAACTCGGTTAGTGTGCACGATGCCTGGCCATAGTACTTTGTTTAGTTGCTTTAAAAGTTGTGGTGCGGATTCCCGATTGCAGGACTCATGTCCGATACCTCCAGTTGGAACTCCGGTCTATGAGCTATATAGTCGCCGTGGAGTGGGTCCTATTGCATATAATGATTATTGGATCCGCTATACTAAAAATGATGGTGTCCTTAGTTGGCCACCCCATGGTAGTTTCGAAACAGCAATTTTGGATAATCTCGAAGCAAAATTGTTCAAAAAGAAATCTAGGCCGGCCATGTTTGATTCCTTTCGGTTATGACGTAAGGAGGCCAAGCAAAAAGAAATCAAACAGCTTAAACGAAATAAGAGGGAAGGTATCGTTACAACGATGAGAAATGCAGAGCAATTTCAGCGAGACAAAGAAGAGAAGGAAAAGGAAGTTTTTGATAGATTACAACGTATGGCGGTGGATAAGTGTTATCCCGTTTTACCGTCGAGTATTGATAAGAAGGGAGAGGAAACGGTAGAGGACCCCTTGTTGTCCTATCTACTGAAATCACCACCTCCATACGCACAGGATACTACAGTGCCTGTGGTTCCTCCTGTTCCTCAACCTATCGTTCCGGCAGCTGCTGGTCAGCCTGTCGCTGGTCCTGTTCTTCCGAAACCTCTTGTTCCTCAAGTTGTCCCTATTCCCTTGCCTGCCCCTCTTCCTACTGCTCCATTGCCTATACCTTCTCAGTCTGCTGTTCCCACTACTACTGCTCCTACTGCTCCTGTGTTTAGTCCTCATGTTGTTGCCCCTGTACTTCTCTCCTCTTCTCCTTCTGTCCGTAGTCGTATACCTAATGCTGTTGCTAATCTTTACTCTCCATTCGGACCGATTCTTGGGTACGATGTTTCCGATGTCCCTCAACGACGAAGTCAAATTCCTGGTGGTAGGGAGAGTGATACGTTAATTAAAATGGCGCGAAATTGGATTAGGTATCCCGTCAAAAACACCCCGCGCATAATTTTTGAGACGTTCTCTCAATTTAATGAGCCCACACAGAGATTTGTGTTTGAGGAAATGTGTAGATGTTTCGAGAAGTGATGGATAATGCTGAGGTAGACAATGTATATATTTAACAAGAAATAGAGAGCAAAGGGATTTTATCCACTTGAGTGGACGGAAGGGTACTCCCAGTCCCCTGGTTCAATAGCTATATAACAAATAGAAGGAGTACCACCAAAGATGAGGCTAAACAGCCAGTATTGATGGAATGAGACCCTGATTTGGAAGAAGAAGTCCTTCTTTGTTTTTTAAGGAACCCCTCACTCACCGACCTGGTCGGTGACATGCTTCATCATCGGGGCCACCTTGACAGCCGAGTGCCGTCAAGGTGTGCTGCGACACCTGAAATACAGTGGAGCGGGTATGTGAGTGATGAATGTGAAAAAAAGGTCAGTGGGTTAAAAATTGTCCTGGTATGACTTATCCAAATATTATTTATTCTAAGGCTACTGGACAATGTTAAAATAGTGTGTGTAGATACAATGAAGGCTTTAATAGGACCTAGTGTATCTGCGGTATGTGATAGGTCTACATGTTTCAAACCATAGGTGGGAGTTACCGGTTTTTCTTCAGGACCATAAAAATGAAAGGAGTTGGGTGGTCAGGGTACACTAACGCCCTGCCATACCTGCAACCCTCTCAGGACCCTAGATAGCGAGTTTTGCTAAATGGGTAAAAAGTATTGCAACCTAAATATGGTTACAATAAAAATTAGCAAGAACCTGTGAAAAAGATAAAGGATTATAAGTCACAAAGGGTTGTTTACATGCCTGTAACGTAGTGAAGTGACGTAGTCCGTTCTATCTCTGAGTCATTCCACAAACAGTATCAGCGAATTATCCAACGTGCGGTGTACCAGTATAATTCATAAATGGGAACAGAAAGTTTCCTAGGAAAGCACACCTATCAATGTTGGTGTGAACGTGCACATATAATTCTATGTTTAAACCAGTCATACACAGGCTACATTGTGCGTGCCTAACTCATGACTGTGTTTGATTAGTGTCAGGAAATTACCGACGTGATAATATGCCAACTTGATCCAAAATCACAATAAACACAAGACAAAACAACACACAACACATATATTGCCAGAAGTTTAAGGTTAAAAAATGCTCACTTCTCAGTGGAGAAATGCTTGCTGCACGGGGATTGAAGGGAGGCAGCAGAGCTCAAAAACGTATTCTGTGGAGTCAAGCGGTAGAGATAGTATCAGAATACCGACTGTTCTCCTACTTTCTTGGTGGAAACAATCCGGAAACGGATGCGTTTCCATTAGCGAGGGTTCTACTTACAGTTTTTCAGCATTGCGAGCGACTTCTCACCTAATCCGCCCCTCCGCGCACCCGTGTTTAGCAGAGAAGCAGCGCCGAAGTTAAAGGCGGCTGCCATTGCGGGCGCGGAGGGCGTGGCTGGACGGTGTCGCGTGATGACGTCACGTGGTCACGTGAGCGTCACGCGCGCGCCGGGTTACTATGGGGACCAAGTGTAAACATCAACCTCCGTAAAACGGAGTAAGCCGCTTATTGTAATCTGATGGGGGTATGGCGTGGGAAAGGAAGTCTATTTCAGCATATATATTCACAAAAGAAGGGAATGAAGGTATATTTCAGCAGGTTGACCTTCAGAATAAGCTCACAGTTAGGGAGCAAACACAGAAGTTTGTGCACTTTTTGGGTGAGGTGCTGACTATTTCATAGTTAGGAATCAACATAATCACAAGAGAAAGGGGGTATTATATTACTGCATAAATATGTATGATTGGGTGGTTAAGGAAAGTGCAGTAGTTCCTTATGAGCTTGGAAAAAGACGGAACACCAGCCAAAAGGAGGGGAAAATGTATTTTTCCTTTTTGTTGAGATGAGTCATAGGGGGGGCCTGCGCCTAGCGACTGTTGTGTTCCAGAGTTCATTTACAGTGACAATTGAGTTTTTTAAGAGAGTACAGAGGCCCAAGGGATATTGTCATTTAGACCATGTTTGTTAGTGGACAGTCTGTACACCCATCTTTGTTCTTTTTCAAACAGGCGTTTTTGAATGTTCGGTCCAGGGGTGATTTGCTCAATCACAGTCCAGAACATATCATTCGGTGTATGGCCTTTTTCGAGGAAGTGGTCTGTTAGTCGGGTCGCATTTTTCTTGCAGCGAATGGTGCTGCGATGCTCACAGATCCTTTGTTTTAACTTCCTGGTTGTCATCCCAACGTATCGTTTTTTGCAGGTGCATTCGATCAGATATACTACATTCTCGCTATTGCAGTTCGTGTGCGCAATTTGCTTCCAAGTTCTTCCAAACTCTAGATCTATAGTCTTTGTATTTTTGGTTAAATGGCACACACTGCAGTCGCCACAGCGGAAGTGTCCAGTCACATCAGGTAGGCCCCAGGTCCTGGTGATTGAAGCTGTGGATGGAGTCTTTTTTATCTTTGGTCTGGTATTAACAAGAGTATCTTTCAAGCTTTGCGATTTTTTGAAGGAAAAAAGTGGTTTTTCCCAGTGTAGATTTCCAGTGTTTATTATATTCCAATGCTTGTTTATACTCTTAGTTACTTGATTCGATATTGAATTGAAAGTAGTGACACAGGTCAGTGGTATCTCTGCATCACTTCTGGTTTTCTCTTCAAGAAGTGCCTCTCTGGGCTGGTTCCTAGCCCTCTTTTGACATTTGTTTACTATTCTCTTAGGGTATCCATGGTTGTCTAGTTTTTTTGAAAGTTCATCTGCTTGTGTTTTATAGTCAGATAGTTTACTGCAATTTCTACGCAGTCTTAGAAATTGTCCGTAGGGTAAGTTTTTCCTAAGAGGTCGAGGGTGGAAGCTCTCAAACCTCAAGAGGTTGTTCTTTGAGGTTGGTTTGTAATGGGTTTTTGTTTCAAGATGATTGCCCTCCTTCGTTATTATTACATCAAGAAAAACAATCTCTTTTTTGTCGTGGCAACTCGTGAATTTGAGGTTCATATCGCAGGTGTTGATCCAGGTTATGAATTGTTCAAGATGTTCGGTTGGTCCTTGCCAAATGGCAAGGACGTCATCAATGTATCGCCTCCAGAAGGTCAAGTGTTCACGATATGGATTCATGTCGTTCAAGATGAATTTGTTCTCGAAATCGTACACATACATACCAGCTATGCTGGGGGCAAAAACGCTGCCCATTGAGGTCCCCCCGGTCTGTAAAAAGAGCTTTCCCTCGAATTCGAAGAAATTTCGTTTGAGGGCCAGGGTGGCGCATTCCAGAATGAATGCCTTAGGAGTGTGGAAAGGCCAGTCTGCATCCTCTAGAGTGTTCCCCAGGACTCGGATGGTGTCGTCCTGGGGTATGCTCGTGTACAGGCTTTCAATATCAAAGCTTAGGAGTACAGTGTTCTCATCAACTTCCACCTCTTGTAGTAGATTTTGTAAACTCTTTGTGTCTTGCAGGTAAGTGGTTGACTTTTGTACAATGGTCTTGAGAAAAAAGTCGCAGAATCTGGACAGAGGTTCTAGTAAAGAGCCAATACCAGAGACTATTGGGCGTCCTGGGGGGGGTAGTCTCCCCTTGTGCATTTTAGGTAAGATGTAGAAGTAAGGGATCTTCCCTTCAGTGGTGCACAAGTAGTCCGCTTCCTGTTTGGATATTGCTCCGTTAGTTTCTGCAATCTCAACTAGCTGACAAATTTCCGCTTTTAGATCGCTTGATGGATCAGTGTCCAAAACTTGGTCGTTTTTTCTGTCGCTCAGAAGTCGGATACATTCCTCGCGATAGGCAGTAGTGTCCATAATGACAAGTCCACCGCCTTTGTCAGCAGGTTCTATAATGGTTGTTTCGCAAGCACGTAGTTCTTTTAATGCTGTTTTTTCCATGTTGCTTAGGTTTTGAAAACTGGAGGTTGTTTGCATTTTCTCAACATCATTATAGACGGCTTGTTCAAATGTCACTATTTCAACCGGTGTTGCGTGTTGGGGTGGCATAAAAGTTGATTTCAGCTTTAGTCCACTTTCATTCTCCACTTCACAGTCTCTTGGTTGACCTTGTTTTTCGAAGAATGCTTTTAGCCTTAGTTTCCTGAAAAAACCTGCCAGCTCACAGTGTAACTGGAATTTGTCAAGTCGTGCTGTGGGGACATATCCAAGTCCTTTGTTAAGAACATTTTCTTCAATGCTCGTAAGTGGTCTTGTTGACAAATTTGTAACTAAGGTTTCGCACTGCTTGTGCCTGCCTTGCTCTTTGTTCTGTTGCTCACTGGGTCGTCCTCCTCCCAGTGTACTTGATTGGACTGTCTGTTTTTTCCCCTTCCCCTTCTGACCCTGTGAAAAAAAGGAGGGCGGAACTGATTCTGATGGAAAGGCGGGGGTTGGAAGGGAGGTTGCCATCCATACATCTGGAAGTTTGTTGATTGGTTAAATGGGTCTTGGAATATTGGGGGGTGGAATCCAGGCCAGAAGTTTCCTTGCCCTCTTCTACCTCCCCTTCCCCTCTGTTTATTCACACTGGTGTTGGATCCATTACTGCTGCCTGATGAGACACTTGATGCATCAGAGTCAGATGTAGGTTTATCAGGTGGTTTGTAGTCGGGATCCGAGTAGGGGTATGTTTTAACAAATGAAAACCTTTTTAGGTCCTTTTGAAATTGTGACTTTTTGCTCGGTCAAATTGTCTTTATATTCAGTTATCTCTTTATTGATTTCATCTAGTCTTCTTTTGTACCCAGTTATAGTGGCTTTTATATGTGCTTCCGTCTTTTGGATATCAATTTGGATGGTTTCTGACAGTCTCAAGGCTGTTTTCAGTATTAGGACAATCCAATCATGCGTGCAATGCCAGGCTATTAGTGCCCAGTCTTTTCGAAATTGAGCATCATTTAGAAAAATCCGTGGGGCATTTGTAACCAGAAGGCCCTTGGGTGCCATATTGTTTGTGACATATTCTTTTAGGATGGTACCATGTAGTATTGTTCTTATACGTTCCCTTTTCATTTCTGTGAGTTTTTCCCAATCGCCTGTTTGTGATATTGTCTGTGAAATGCTGGCATCAGCAAAACCAGAGATTTCCCCAAAAATAGCATCAATCTCTTCTGAGGAGTATGTGAGACCTTGGTTTTCTCCCATGGTTGAGAAAAAAAGAGCAAAAATAACAAAGTGTGTGTGTGAAATGTCTAACAAGTGGACTGAGGATCAAAGAAGGACAGGATAAACTCTCGCAGCTGTGCGCTGCCAAGATATATATTTAACAAGAAATAGAGAGCAAAGGGATTTTATCCACTTGAGTGGACGGAAGGGTACTCCCAGTCCCCTGGTTCAATAGCTATATAACAAATAGAAGGAGTACCACCAAAGATGAGGCTAAACAGCCAGTATTGGTGGAATGAGACCCTGATTTGGAAGAAGAAGTCCTTCTTTGTTTTTTAAGGAACCCCTCACTCACCGACCTGGTCGGTGACATGCTTCATCATCGGGGCAACCTTGACAGCCGAGTGCCGTCAAGGTGTGCTGCGACACCTGAAATACAGTGGAGCGGGTATGTGAGTGATGAATGTGAAAAAAAGGTCAGTGGGTTAAAAATTGTCCTGGTATGACTTATCCAAATATTATTTATTCTAAGGCTACTGGACAATGTTAAAATAGTGTGTGTAGACTCATCTCAACAAAAAGGAAAAATACATTTTCCCCTCCTTTTGGCTGGTGTTCCGTCTTTTTCCAAGCTCATAAGGAACTACTGCACTTTCCTTAACCACCCAATCATACATATTTATGCAGTAATATAATACCCCCTTTCTCTTGTGATTATGTTGATTCCTAACTATGAAATAGTCAGCACCTCACCCAAAAAGTGCACAATACTTCTGTGTTTGCTCCCTAACTGTGAGCTTATTCTGAAGGTCAACCTGCTGAAATATACCTTCATTCCCTTCTTTTGTGAATATATATGCTGAAATAGACTTCCTTTCCCACGCCATACCCCCATCAGATTACAATAAGCGGCTTACTCCGTTTTACGGAGGTCGATGTTTACACTTGGTCCCCATAGTAACCCGGCGCGCGCGCGCGTGACGCTCACGTGACCACGTGACGTCATCACGCGACACCGTCCAGCCACGCCCTCCGCGCCCGCACTGGCAGCCGCCTTTAACTTCGGCGCTGCTTCTCTGCTAAACACGGGTGCGCGGAGGGGCGGATTAGGTGAGAAGTCGCTCGCAATGCTGAAAAACTGTAAGTAGAACCCTCGCTAATGGAAACGCATCCGTTTCCGGATTGTTTCCACCAAGAAAGTAGGAGAACAGTCGGTATTCTGATACTATCTCTACCGCTTGACTCCACAGAATACGTTTTTGAGCTCTGCTGCCTCCCTTCAATCCCCGTGCAGCAAGCATTTCTCCACTGAGAAGTGAGAATTTTTTAACCTTAAACTTCTGGCAATATATGTGTTGTGTGTTGTTTTGTCTTGTGTTTATTGTGATTTTGGATCAAGTTGGCATATTATCACGTCGGTAATTTCCTGACACTAATCAAACACAGTCATGAGTTAGGCACGCACAATGTAGCCTGTGTATGACTGGTTTAAACATAGAATTATATGTGCACGTTCACACCAACATTGATAGGTGTGCTTTCCTAGGAAACTTTCTGTTCCCATTTATGAATTATACTGGTACACCGCACGTTGGATAATTCGCTGATACTGTTTGTGGAATGACTCAGAGATAGAACGGACTACGTCACTTCACTACGTTACAGGCATGTAAACAACCCATTGTGACTTATAATCCTTTATCTTTTTCACAGGTTCTTGCTAATTTTTATTGTAACCATATTTAGGTTGCAATACTTTTTACCCATTTAGCAAAACTCGCTATCTAGGGTCCTGAGAGGGTTGCAGGTATGGCAGGGTGTTAGTGTACCCTGACCACCCAACTCCTTTCATTTTTTATGGTCCTGAAGAAAAACCGGTAACTCCCACCTATGGTTTGAAACATGTAGACCTATCACATACCGCAGATACACTAGGTCCTATTAAAGCCTTCATTGTATCTACCCACACTATTTTAACATTGTCCAGTAGCCTTAGAATAAATAATATTTGGATAAGTCATACCAGGACAATTTTTAACCCACTGACCTTTTTTTCACATTCATCACTCACATACCCGCTCCACTGTATTTCAGGTGTCGCAGCACACCTTGACGGCACTCGGCTGTCAAGGTGGCCCCGATGATGAAGCATGTCACCGACCAGGTCGGTGAGTGAGGGGTTCCTTAAAAAACAAAGAAGGACTTCTTCCAAATCAGGGTCTCATTCCACCAATACTGGCTGTTTAGCCTCATCTTTGGTGGTACTCCTTCTATTTGTTATAGAGGTAGACAATGTGCCGCCCGAAGTGACTGAACTTCAGCATCAGTTTTCGAGTGGTATGATTGTTGGTAGTAATGTTCGACGTGCTGTAGAACATCTTCTATCTTTTCGGCCTACTGTAATACCTCGAGCATTGTTTAAAGATGAAACTGAGGAGTGGATGGCAACACCTGGTCAATATCCCATGCGAGAAGTTCCCCCAGTATGGATGCCAGGTGATGCGACTGTTAATCCTGCTATTTTGCCACACTTTCAGAGAGTTTGGATACACCTCCCATGGAAGCGATCGGAAGTTTTGCAGGTGAAACAATCTTTGCCTGACCCCCGCAAAAATCCTGCAGGTTATTACAAAGAGTTATCCCAACTTGTGGATGCTACTATTATGAACCTTGCCGACATTGACATGTTGTTTGGTAACGTGGTTCCGCAACCGATTTGGGCGAAAATACGTCAAGAGAATCACGCAGCTGAGTTAGGTGGCGATTGGGCTGCACTTGTAGCGGCTGACGCATTACAGGTTGGTGGGGCTAAGCCTGAGCAGTTAATTACAGCTCTGCCTCAAAGAATTATTACACTTATGAAGACACTTATGCCAGCAATGAAAGTTAATTGGGATAAACTGTCTGCGTGTAAGCAAAAGAAAGACGAGAGTGTCTCCGATTTCTTTACAAGATTTGAAGAGGCATTCATCAATCACAGTGGTCAGGATATGAGCACTGAGGGAGGTCAGCGTTTGTTCGTAGATAAATTTGTATCGAATTTATTGCCTGAACTTAGCAACAAATTGAAAAATTCTGAAAGTTCGTGGGCTGTTTCTACCTCTGCTCAGATATTGGCCACGGCTCAATATTACGAAAATAGGGAGAAGGAGGAAAGTGAGGATAAGAAAACTAAGGATCTCAAAACAAAAGTTCTGTTACAGCAAGCGTATCCTCTGCGCTCGAATCAAAATGACTCTCAACAGCAAAATCGATCGCAATCACAGTCTTCTAGATCGCAGTCGCGTAATGACTCTTCCACACCGAGATCCATGCTTCGTTATAATCAATGCGCATACTGTAGAGAGGAGGGCCATTTGAAGTTTAATTGTCCGGCTTTGCGCGACCGAAATAATGGTGGTTCGGTTCGAGGAGGTCGTAGTGGTCCTCAACAGGCTTCACGTGGTAGAGGTCGTGGTGTTACTCAAAATCAGAATGAGCGTTCTAATAATTCATCAGATTCTAACAATTGCTTTGATCAGCGTGGTTCATCGTCAGGTAGATCTGCACAGTATCATGTGGATGACTGTTACGTCGAGCATGATATTGATGACGGTAACTACTAGGACAGCCACAGACAAAGAGAGGGAGTAGTATCAGTTCCGGTTGATCAGAGAGGGCCTTACGTCGCTGTTGCCACATCGGGCGTAGTTGAGCCTTTTCTGTTGGACACTGGTGCAGCAAAAAGTTCCATTATGCATTCAAAACTCCCTGGCGCACCTTTGTCTGGCTTAACGAATGTTTGTTGGATTCTCTGGCGCCCCCGTTAGCAATCCGGTTTCTAGCCCTTTGCCCCTTACAATTGGGCCTCGTGAACTGGAAGCTCCTTTGATTTTGACTACTGGTTGTGGTGAGAATCTTTTGGGCCTGGATTTGCTGAAATGGTTATATGCGACCCTGTACTGTTCTCCTGCGGGAGTGGAGCTTACTTTGGGACAGAGAGTGATCTCTCCTATGTACTTGTCAACTGATAAGCTCCCACCGGAATTGAGTTCTCTTCCTAAATCTTTGTGGGCAACAGGTCCCAATGATGTGGGCCTGTTGGATATTTCACCTTATGTTGTCCAATTGAAATCGAATGTGCGACTACCGCGTATTCCCCAGTATCGTATCTCTCTCGATGGTGAACGAGCACTGTTTTCGATCATATACGACTTGATCGAGAAAGACGTTATTGAGGAAACTCGGGGAAACGTGTGTAATAGTCCTGTGTTACCTATTTTGAAACGAACTGATCCATCCAAGCCTCCTGTGTACCGTTTTGTTATTGATTTACGGGAGGTAAACAAAATTGTGATTCCACAATTTCCTGTGGTGCCTGACATTACGGCTTTACTGACTGATTCCAGCATCTGTTTCTTGGTTCTCAGTGATCAATCTGAAGAATGCTTTCTTTAGCATCCCGATTGCTGAGGAAAACAGAGATCTATTCGGTTTCTCATTAGGAGGTCGCAGCTTTAGATTTAAACGCGCTCCTCAGGGCTACTGTGAGAGTCCATCGATATACAGCCAAGCCCTGAAGAGTCAACTTGATGCGTTTGTGTTACCGGCTGGAGCGGCTTTGATCCAGTACGTTGATGACTTGTTAGTGGCTGCTGACACTAAAGAGATTTGCAAAACTGCTACAGTATCGCTGTTACAGCATCTCTGTGACTTGCATCACAAGGTGTCCCCTTCTAAACTGCAATATTGTTGCCAAGAAGTGACCTATCTAGGTCACTTATTGTCAAAGGAGGAAAGAAGGTTGACCCCAGAGAGAATTGCAGCGATCGCTCGTATGACTGTGCCAACAACTCAGAGAGATGTGCGTGCCTTTCTAGGTATCACGTCATACTGCAGGCAATGGATTCCAAATTTTTCATCACTAGCGAAGCCATTGGTAGCCCTCACATGCAAGGATGTTCCGACTCCTTTGCCATGGACTGAAGAGTGTCAGAAAAGTTTTTCTGGATTGCGTGATGCGTTGTGTTCGGATCCTGTTTTAGGTACTCCTGACTACAGTAAGCCGTTTACACTATACGTTCACGAGAGAGAGGGTTGTGCGTTGAGTGTCTTGACGCAACAATTTAGTGGTAAGCAGCGTCCATGTGCATATTTTTCCTCGACCTTGGACCCAGTAGCTAGAGCATTGCCGAGTTGTCTAAGAGCGACAGCGGCAGCTGCGGTGTCCATTCGACAATCTGCAGGATTTGTCATGGATAATATGCTTACGGTGATGGTTCCGCATGCAGTTGATACTCTCCTGAATCGTACAAAAGCTCAAAACTTGACGAGCACAAGGTTGTCCGGTTACGAGTTGACGCTTTTGGCAAGTCATATACAAATAAAGCGTTGTAATGTACTAAACCCGGCGACCTTGTTGCCAACTCATATGGAATCAGATGATGTACACCACATGATTGCTATTTGCGAACTGAGGAAGAAACGAAGGGTCGTGTTGACCTAAAAAACACTCCATTGACAGATCCCGATGGTACTTTGTATGTTGATGGTTCGTGTTTTAAGTTGCCGAATGGTGATGTGACGACTGCATATGCTGTGGTAACGTTGAGCACAGTTGTGGAAACTGCGAGATTGAGTCAGAATTCTGCGTAAGCGGCAGAGTTGATTGCGTTGACGAGAGCGTGTGTTTTGTCGAAGGGAAAGCGAGTGAATGTGTTTACCGATAGCCAGTACGCATTTGGCGTTGCACATAGCTTTGGTCGTTTGTGGAGAGAAAGAGGATTTATGACATCGCATGGCACGAAGATCCAACACGGACAGCTCGTGAACGATCTTTTAGACGCGCTTACATTGCCTAAGCAGGTGGCAATTATTAAATGCAGCACGCACCGAAAAGTTACGGATGATGTTGGTCGTGGTAACGCGTTTGCAGATGAGATTGCTAAAGAGACAGCTAAAAATCTTGCAACCCGAATGTATGTTACGAGTTCAGTAAGGTGGCCTGCAGAGACTGGTATGTGTGAGGACACTGTTGAGAGTGTGAAAGTAATTCAGAATGAGGCCACCGAAACTGAAAAGACTAAGTGGAAAGAGAGCACAGGAAAGTTAGATGCACACGGATGTTGGATTGATTTGTCAGAAAGTCAGAAGTGGATGTTGCCTGATGCATATGTGCTAGCCGTTGTGACTATGGCGCACGGCTTGTCACATATTAGCGCGAAAGGTATATGCAAGTTGCTGTCCCCTGTATGGAAGAGTGATGGTATTGCTAAGTGTGCTGAGAGAGTGGTTAAGAATTGTATGGTATGTATGATGTACAATCCCGGTAAGGGCACCCCCACTCCACCTGGCCATTTTGCTCCTCCTACATGTCCCTTTGAGGTTATCCAACTGGACTTCATCCATATGGAGAGATGCAATAACCTGAAGTATGTTTTAGTTGTAGTTTGCGCGTTCTCCAGATGGATCGAGTCCTACCCTTTGAAAGATAATACTGCCCTGTCCACAGCGAAAGTCCTACTAAAGGAATACTTTCCTCGGTATGGAATGCCACGGATTGTATGGTCAGATAACGGAAGTGAGTTTGTGGGGAGTGTGATGCAGAGTGTGTGTAAGGGCCTTGGAATTCGACAGAAATTCCATAGCGCCAATCATCCCCAGTCAGCGGGTTTAGTTGAAGGGTACAATGGTACTCTGAAACTGAAACTTGCTAAGATTCAAGCTACGACTGGTCTGTCATGGCCTGATGCCTTGCCTCTGGCTCTCTTGTCGACCAGGGCGACTGTACACTCTCGAGTAGGGCTTAGCCCATATGAGATTGTGTTCGGCCGTCCTGCGAACATTTGGGGAGTCCCGAGGCCTAGGGTCTTTGATAGTCTTGAGTACCCAATGTTAATTGATTATCTTCATGATCTGACTGCTAAACTGAGGTTAATTCATCAACAGGTCTTTGAAGCACTACCGGCACAGACTGAGGGTCCTGGACATGGGCTCCTACCAGGTGACTGGGTTGTCACCCGAAATTTCGGCAGGAAGCGTAATTTGGAGCCGAGATTCGTGGGCCCGTTTCAAGTACTCCTTGCCACAAGAACTGCAGTTCGTCTGGAAGGCCGGAAAAATTGGGTGCATGCCACCCACACCAAGAAGGTGCCTATTTCTTTACCAGCAGATTCTTGGGTGAGGTCCGGAATCGCCGCAACGGAGACCGAGACCCCAATAAAATTTGTGCCGTTCAGTGATGCTCAGCTTGTAGGAGGTACTTCATTGCAGTCAGATACATTTGTTGAACCTTCATCATTGGAGAACTCGAGACTTGAACTGTCATCTGATCGACAGGATTCTGTTCCACAATCTGAACAATTATTTGAAGAACAGACTCGTCCTGGAAGGAGCAGATATTTTCTTCGTTCTCATAACAAAGACTAATAAAATCTTTTTTTGTTTTTCCTTTTGAACTCACAATATCCCCTTACTGTTGCCACGAATATTAATTCTTGATTTCTTTTCCACGTATGTTTTTCCACAGCTAGGAGATTTACATTAAAACTGAATGTTTGATTAAGGAAAACCTTTCATCCGGGTTGACCGCAGGGCCGTGCGGGTACTTCCTTCTGTTTAGCAGGTTCCTGACACTAGGTCGGTACTTTTGTCGATTCCTGGGAACTCCTGGGAATTGATAATCGCTACTCAGAATGAAGTGCGTCAAGAACGTTGCGGACGGTTCTTAGAGGATGGAATTCTCAAAGTTGTCGGAAGTGGAAAAGACTTTAGCGCAAAGATTTAAACTGCATAGGGTTGTACGAACAAAATGCTTTCTGTTTCAGGTGTTCCTGTTGTTTCTGACTGTTTCCATGTTATTAGTGGGTGGAGTGTACCTTGGAATACAGTCGTTAATGCCTTCTGCTTTACCTACTTTTTCCTCTGAACCAAAATCTACTCCCACTGTTTCTCCACATTCCTTTCACCCTCTGCCCCAACACGAACAGGTTAGACGTGCGGAATTCATGAATAACTCCTTTGTCCAGCTTCTTCATCAACATCAGTTGGTGATGAATACTACTAACTGTTGGGTGTGTGGGTTAATGCCACATACCATGGATAGGGGAATTCCGTATCTGGTTCTTCCTTACAGTTCCCAGGGGTCAGCTCGAGCATTCCAAACTATGTTTCGTAGCGCACTAGATTCCTACCCCCATCGAGAGCCACGCACTGCAGATCATGGCCCCGGCCCGTACCACAAGCCTTTGGCAAGAGCGATTGCAGACTTAGATAGAGATATTTTTGACGCATCGCTTATTCCAGAGGAAGAGGTGCGAGCATACAAGGATCTGAGTGAGGCTGAGTATAGCATGTCAGTGGGTGATAGACAGCTTAAAAGCTCGTCTCCGATCTGGATCGTACCCCATCTCGGTAATTTCTGCTTGAAAGGTCTTGGCCGAAGCCCGCGAGCTCAACTTGGGAGGAGTGCCTGTACTGAAACGTACGTGTTACCAACGTCCTCTTCCCCTGTTCTTTTGACTGCCAAGGGTACATACTTTGTATGTTACGACCGCGCATATACATGGTTGCCTCGTGACTTCTCGGGCACCTGTTATATTGAGAATCTGTTGCCAATGACTTTCACAGTTGCCTCAGACTATCACAAGACTAGAGTTGTGAGAGGCGTTATTAGCGAAGAAGACACTGCCGGTCAAGAAGCAGGAGATTTCTTTAAGGGTTTCCTGCCGTTTTGGGGACCTATGATCAATAGTAGGAACCTGAGACAGTTGACTCGAGTGGTGGAATCGACTGCTAATATAACTGCAAGTGCTCTTGGTAATCTGACAGCAGAGCTTCAGGCGGATAGGCTTATGACGTTGCAAAACCGTATGGTTTTAGACGTTGTTCTTGCAGATAGAGGTGGTGTATGTAAGGTGATCCATTCGAGTTGCTGTATTTTCATCCCTGATAACGCTCCAACTGTCTATCAAGCCATCTCAAAGTTGCATAAGATCTCCGAGTCCATACACGTGGACGTAGGTGATTGGACGCTACTAGGATGGTTTTGGGGCCTGATGTCGACGTGGGGTTGGAAGATTCTGATGATCATTGGGGTTGTTGTAGCATTTCTGTTCACGTGTTGTCTTTGTGTACAGTGTGGTCCTGCCTTATGTGGCCTCTGTGCTACGACGTGTATAAGACGGCCATCTGTTACCAAGGAAGCATTGCTGGATAGAATAATGTTGCAGCAACATCTGAATGATCTGATAAATATCGAGATCGATTCTGATATCGACTAGTGCTTGCCTACATGAGGGCAAAAGGAGCATCTGAGGTTCCGTGACCATCATAGCGATGCTTTCGACTTGTTCGAATATGGACGTGTTTGGTATCTATGAACCTCAAATGACGAGTTTAGTGGGTGTATGCGTTTTCGCTACACTGGTCTGAACCGTTCGTCTTATTCGTGGGATTCTTCATCTGAATCCACGGGTTCCATTTTAGATACAGCATCCATTTTGTTTCTTGCCCTCAAGTAGCCAGCGAACGGACACTGTCCGCTTCGTGACCCTGGGATTCCCAAGCTCTTGCGGAAGACACGTGTTCCTTTGAGGGTGTCTTTATGATGAGGAGGATGACACTGCAAAGGCAGATGGCCCCGCTCGAGGCTCATCTTGCCGTGCCGGTCTATTGTTTCAGCCGTGCATGCAAAAGGCACGAATCCTTTAATCTTGCAATCGTGTTTCCGATATTGCCCCCTACACTCTTTTGCTAGCTGTTTCTGTCTTCCTTACACCTGTTTCTGTCTCTTCTCTTAATTCGTTTACAGCCGGAATGGAATGTACTTAATGATGAGATACGTACTTTTACAGTTGGGAACCGGCGATGCTACTGTAATTATGTTCCGTGACCCTGAATACATGAAAGCGACCCTTTTGAAGTTTACTGTGGGAACTGAGTTGTAACCTTTTGTTTGCCATGTTGTGTTATGACTAAAAACTGTATAAAAGGAGCGATCCACTGTTGCAATTTGAAGCAGTCTCCTAGAACCTACATGCGTTGTACTTCTTGTGCCTTCTGTGTTCCCTGCAGTAAATAAACCTCGATCTTTGACGCCGAAGGAAGTGTCCCGTGTCTCTGTAATTTGTACGCCGGAACAGGTAACCCACGAAGGTTTCAGGTGTTGTCCCCTGGCACCGCTGGGCCTTAGAATAGCCCAGTCCTTCAACATGGTCATGCGATCAACACCGTGGGCCAATTTCCTCAGAAGGCATTCCTTACACCGTTACTGACCCAGAGCTCTGTGGAGACGGAAAGCACTCTTTGATACACAGTATCGAGAGGAAATGGTATATGGTTTGCATAATCCTTTTCCTTTCTAGCAGCGACAGCCAAGTTATGGGACGATTGTAATGTATAATATCGCCGCTGTACATGCTTATTGATATGCTTTGGATATGACGCTGCTCATTACTCCTCCTCAACCTATTGCTCTGTAATGAAACTATATGTTGCATTCTCAATAAAAAATATTCAAACAAAAAAAAATGATCTGAATCGCCAGGGGGGACCAGGACTTTGGGCGTGAGGATTGGCATGGTGGAGTGGCCCAATAATCATCCTCGCCCATAAGAGCACCCTCACTCATTCCTAATAAGGGCTCGAAGTGACAATTTATATCTCCTGCTACCAAAAGAAAACAAGCATTTGCAATGCAATAGGTCTCGCATTAGGAAAGTTTGAGCTATTGGTATTGTAAATGACAAATTATTTATTTACTTGTTGGTTTTGAAAATAGCGAAATTAATAGCTTTGCTATTTACAATGCCAATAGTTTTAACTTTCGCAAATGTGAAACCTATAGCATTTGTAATGCAATATGTGTTGTATTTACGTGACTTAGATGTATTGATATTACAAATAAAAATGGCTTTTATTTTTTTAATACTTATCTAAATGTTATTGTAATTTATAATGGCAATAGCTTTTGTAAATGACTTTTCTGAAGATTATGTTCATTGTATTTTATTGTGACGAAAATCCAAGAACAGAAGTGAAATATTAACATTTTTTTGTGACATTTGTAATAAAGCTTGAAACATTGAGAGGACATATTTGAACCAGTTGTTGTTGAATAGTTGCACAGATTGATGCTGTGGTGGCGCAGAGTGATGTTGTGGTGGCGACGAGTGATGCTGTGGC
This sequence comes from Lissotriton vulgaris, assembly GCF_964263255.1. Taxonomy (NCBI): domain Eukaryota; kingdom Metazoa; phylum Chordata; class Amphibia; order Caudata; family Salamandridae; genus Lissotriton; species Lissotriton vulgaris. The sequence goes on along the minus strand of NW_028241933.1, from coordinate 7,141 downwards.
GTTCAGTGATGCTGTGGTAGCGCATAGTGAGGTTGTGGTGCCCCTGAGTGATGCTGTGGTAGTGCTGAGTGATGCTATGGTGATGCGCTAGATAGAGGGAGGGTGATAGATAGAGGGAGGGTGATAGATAGAGGGAGGGCGATCGATAGATAGACAGATAGATAGAGTGATGGCGATAGATAGACAGATAACGTTATTTATGTTGCATTGAGTAGAGTGTAAGTATGAGGTGTGAAATTATATGGCACTGAGTGGTATTATGTGGAGTGTATTTACGTTGCATTGAGAAGAGTGTAGTTATGTGGCGTGTAATTATGTGGCACTGAGTGGTAATCTGGGGAGTGTATGTTGTATTCAGTAGAGTGTAATTTTGTGCAGTGTAATTATGTGGCACTGAGTGGTATTTGGAGTGTATGTTGCATTGAGTGCAGTGTTAGTATGTAGCATATAATTATGTGGCACTGTGTGGTATTATACGGAGTGTATTTATGTTGCATTGAGTAGAGTGTAATTATGTTGCATGTAGTTATGTGGCACTGACTGGTATTATGAGGAGTGCATGTTGTATTTAGTAGAGTGTAATAGTGTGGCGTGTAATTATGTGGCACTGAGTGGTATTGTTCGGAGTGTATGTTGCATTGAGTGCAGTGTAATTATGTAGCATATAATTATGAGACACTGACTAATATTGTGTGGAGTGTGTGTTGCATTCAGTAGAGTGTAATTATGTAGTGTGTAATTATGTGGCACTGAGTGGTATTTGGAGTGTATGTGCATAGAGTGCAGTGTCATTATGTTGCATATAACTATGTGACACTGAGTGATATTTGGAGTGTATGTTGCATTGAGTGCAGTGTAATTATGTAGTGTGTAATTATGTGGCACTGAGTGGTATTTGGAGTGTGTGTTGAATTGCATGCTATGTAATTATGTGGCATGTAATTATGTGGCACTGAGTGGTATTTGGAGTGTAGGTTGCATTGAGTGCAGTGAAATTATGTGGCGTGTAATTATGTGGCACTGAGTGGTATTTGGAGTGTATGTTGCATTGAATGCAGTGTAATTATGTGGCGTGTATTTATGTGACACAGTGGTATTTGGAATGTATGTTGCATTGATTGCAGTGTAATGATATGGCGTGTAATTATGTGGCACAGAGTGGTATTTGGAGTGTATGTGGCATTGAGTGCAGTGTAATTATGTGGTGTGTAATTATGTGGCACTGAGTGGAATTTGGAATGTATGTTGCATTGAGTGCTGTGTAATTATGTGGCGTGTAATTATGTGGCACTGAGTGGGATTTGGAGTGTATGTTTCATTGAGTGCAGTGTAATTATGTGGAGTGTAATTATGTGGTACTGAGTTGTATTTGGAGAGAATGTTGCATTGAGTGCAGTTTAATTATGTGGTGTGTAATTATGTGGCACTGAGTGGTATTGTGTGGAGTGTGTGTTGTATTCGGTAGAGTGAAATTGTGTGGCGTGGCTGGCTGGCTGGATGGATGATGGATGGATGAATGGACAGTGTAAGAGAGAGTTCATACAGTGACTGAGAGCTTGGGAAGGACAGAGGAAGAGAAAACGTGTAATAAAGAGGGACGGAAAAACAGAAGATGAGTTAGAAACAGAAGAAAGCGAGAGAGAACAGAGAGAGAGAGAGAGGGAATGCTGAAGAGGGACAGAGAGGGTGAACACGTAAGATTGATTGATAGAGAATGAGGGGCAAAGAAAATGAGTGAAAAAGAAAGGATGAATGGAGAGAGGGGGAGATAACAAAGGCAAAGAATGAGAGAGACTTAGAAGGAAAAGAGGAGGAGTGAGAGAAAGAGAAAAATACTAGAGAATGGGAGAAACACAAGGCAAAGGGAGAGTATAATAGATACAGCGAGAGTCAGAGAACATCTTGTTAGGTCATAAAAGAAAGATTGTATAAGACAATGAAAAAGCGTAAAAGAGAGTGCGGGAAAGAGATAGGGCATGGAGAGAAAGTAAAAGATATAACTGAAGAGATTTACATCCAAGTATCTGTCGGCCCTGAGACCCTTCCTTTGAAGGAAACCAGTTACACGTCCTCACCCACCCCCCCCTAAAACACGGAGAGACAGAGGTTTCCCGTGGAGTAGCCTTAGTGAGGTACTCCCCGAGTTTACTGAGAGGGAAGTTAAGCACGAGATTCACTAGGCTGGACATCAGCCCTGCTTTCATGAGTGCTTATGTTTTCACTCCTCTGTTTCCTGTTGCCACTGACCCATGTGCCCGATCCCAACCCCTGTCAAATTGCCTTCACATTCGAACATAGGCCAACTCTTAATACAAGGTTCATGATTAAAAAAACTATTAATGTTAGGATGAGAAGTAAACAGTCGCAAATTGAACACTATGCATGGCTGACATTAGAGACACACAAACTTGAATACAAATTTATGTAGCCGCATATTTGCTCTCAACATATTACTTTTTTATCTATTCCTACATTCGAACAATTCTCCTTACCTATATGCAAAGAGCTGTGCGCGCCCTCTTTGGAGGTTTCAGATACCCTCCTATCGCCCGCCCCTTTCATTTGTGCTCCTTCGGGGATTCGGAAACGCTGCTTAACCTGGGTTTATACATGCAAGTCACACAGAAAAATCAATCATAAAGCAATAAAGAGGACTCCCGTTTTTCTCCCCTTGTAGGATCTTGTACAGCCTGACCGCTTCTCACTCAGGCAATCCACTTTGCTTTGTAATGAAATTGCAGCTAGTTTTTATTTTCCATTTAATTGCATGATTCTCTTTTTTAACACGGTGTGGTGCAAGCTTCTGGCGCACACACACACAGAAGATGGCACAGCACATGTATCCTTCCGTCAAATACAGTAACAGGTGGTGTCCAGGGTAGAGGCAGGGATCAGAGATCTGAAGCCATCACAGGTATCTTCCAGATGTCTGTGTCCGCTATAACAAGCAGCCAGGCTCCGCTTCCTCCACACATTTTCTGTTGCTTTCTGATAAGGGCTAAGGGCACCACTATAGGCAAGCACTGGGAAGTTCTACACAATCTGTCTCCGGCTGCAACATGGGGACTTCGCTCCCATCTGACATAAATCTTTCCAGGGGTTATGAAGTGAGCTGAGACACGATGTTACCACTGAGTGATGCCCAAGAAAAAGAGCTGTTTAATCTAGTAAATGTAAAAGAAATATAGACACTGCGAAACCAACTGACTTCATTTCTGCTATAACTTTACATGTCTTCTTTGTTGAATATCACAGTTTCTCGCATATATTAGTTTTGAAATACAAACAGAAACAAGCGCAGGGTAGTCACAAGACTATATTTTATTGGCTTGGCCCGCATTTTTATGTTAAAAGCAGTAAAAAAAAAAAGATTCAATAACTTAATGAGCATTCGAAATCACCGCCGCAGCCCTGCTCCGTGTAAACCGGAAGTCAGGCACTTTTGGCCGAGACGGGGGCGGGGCCTGCAATCCAGCAGGAAGTTCCGCCCGCCGCCGCCGCCGAGGAAGCAGTGAAGCCGGCCGACTCCGACCAGCGCTGCAGAGGAGACACGAAACACGCCGAAAGAGCCTGGTGAGTGGGAGGGGAGGGGGTCCAGGGCTAATGTGAAGGCCTGTGTGTATGCGTGTGTGCGTGCGTGTGTGTGTGTGTGCATGTGTGTGCGCATGCATGACTGTGTGTGATTGAGAGAATGCGAGGCAGGGGATAGTGTGCCTGCGTGTGCATGCGCGCGCCTGTGTGTGTGTGCGTGCATGCAGAGGGGTGGGGGCTGCCTGTGTCGGTGTGTGAGCGAGGGCTTGCGCCTGTGTGTGTGCGTGCATGCAGAGGGGTGGGGGCTGCCTGTGTCTGTGTGAGAGCCAGGGCTTGCACCGCGCATGCGCAGGTATCAGACGCGCGCTCCCGCGAGGAAAAACGCAGCTCGTAACAGATTGGTGTCCTCATTCCCAACTCATTCCCCATACGGGCGGCAAAAGGTCTGAAGCAGACACTCTCAATGCTCACGCATTGAGAGTAAGGTCTGCTCGACCTAAAAATTCATTCGGCAGTATGCTCAAAAAAAGGGATAGGTCATCAATAGGGCCAGATTCGGATGCCGGACTTACGGGGCGTGAATAAACATTCACTATGGCTAGGTTAAAAGACTTTGACCACTTCAAGAGTATACACTGTATGTCTTCAGAGTGAGTGGCCATAGTCTCTGCCGTGCAACTCAAATGAGTAGCTACCCAGGCAGCAAGGCCGCCTGACGGTCGACCTTTCCCTCCCCACCTAGCAGGTACATGGAATGTGGCGAATCCCTTTCTAGAGTGTTCATCCCTGGCACAGGTCTCTTGAAAAAGGCAAACAATATTGGTCCACCCAGGATCCCCACTCTACGCAATTAAAATTGTGAGAAAGACCCGCCACATTCCAGGATAGAAGTTTCAGCATCTTCAGTTGAAATAGAGGGTTTGGGAAAACCACACTGGCCAATGGCAGCTCGACGCCAGTGGCTGCTTGAGGAGGGAGAGCATGCATGGAAGAGCTGTACTCACCAAACCATCAATAGCCACATCCATGTTAGAGGAGGGAGAGCATGCATGGAAGAGCTGTACTCACCAAACCATCAATAGCCACATCCATGTTAGACCCATGGATGTGGGTATGTGGATCCGGAGTATTACTGGATGGACTAGGTGGACCGCCACTATACAGCTCCGTCACTCTACTGGATTCGGTTTAGTACCTTAGTTGACTGTTGTGGGCATTATCCAGCTTGCTGTTCTGTAGTCAGTCCACCATTTCCAGACTACTAAACCGGTTATGAATAGTTGGATAGCTCTGGGCGATTGGTTGCCCCTGCCTACCCCTATCTGACCTTCCCCCCCCTCCCTTCGGTGCGATACTATGGTCCAATCACTTGCACGCTCTACAGAATCTGTCAAAGGATAGAAAAATGACAAGTGGTGGGATCGGATAGTTGTCCCAGTACTGTTGAAGTTCCAGATACAAATGTGCTCCACAGTGCGGGGATCCCTGAAGTTTACCAGGACGCAGTCACCTGTAAATGTTTTGGGACTGCGTCCCACCCAGGAGAGCCTACGTACTATCAAAATTTCACTGGTGATATAAAAGGGTAGTGGTCTGTTGTTGTTAAGCCAGTGCGTCACTTTGTTTTTTAAAGACGCGAACGATTCCTGGCCAGGGTTGCCTATTTCAGGGATGCCTGTTAGTACTACCAGATAGGGGTTGGTTTCAGCGGGTAGATCGATTGTGGAAGCCCCCTGGGCTACTGCTGCACCTAACGTCTGGCCACTATCTTTAGATTTTGCTGCAGTGATGGAAGCGATCTTGCTCGAAATAACAAAGTCGGGGCCGAGCATCGGCAGGAAGCAGTGTAGAGGGTTTAGTGGGATTTGGAATCGATGGAACCACACAAGGGGAGAATTATCTGTTACAAAGCCATCACACACAAGGTTCACTTGAGCATTACCCAGTCCCAAGCTACAAGGCTTAGTCTTATCCATAATGCCCCTTGTAGCAAATTCCAGCTGGGCAAGCTAGTATTCCATACGCCCAAGTCTGTCTTCTATCGGCAGTAGCGAAGATCTTAGGAGATTACCCAATTTTGTAAGAAAGGAATCTTCAGTGGTCCTCAAGCCGTCAGAGAACAGAGCCGCATCCTCAGGGATTAGCCCTGAGCCCAGTCCAGTTGATGACAGTGAACCCTGTCTAGTCAAATCAGTCAGAGGCTGGCACCCCCTCTCTTTTGAAGTTACATCACTATCCCCTGGCCTTTTTGCAACGTTGGGCTTTCTTCCACCAGCAGTGGTCGCGGCAGCACGCTTTCTCTTTGGTTTGGCGCCCTCTTGTCTGCCCCGGAGGTTTCGAGTAGAGGTTTTCTCAGGGGAATTGGCCAGGGTTGAGGTGAAAATAATCTGCGGGGCATCTGGAGTTAGTGGACAAGTAATTAGTGGGATACGCTTGTGCTCCTGAGAAGCAAGTGGAGTGTCTAGAGTCGCAGGAACAAGAGTTATGTTAGCACAGCTATCGCGCTCAGGTGTCCGAGCGTTAGCAAAATGACCCATTGAGGAGCGTTTGGCCAGAGCAAGGTCCTGCGACACACGACGCTCCATGAGATTGATCTCCTGGTCAATGACTAGATTTGCTCTTGTAATAAAATTGTCCAGAGTTCCTGTCAAGTGACCCCTTGTAGCCGAGGATTTGCTCCTTGACTCACGTGCGGCCATAGTGTAGCTATGTGCTGACTGCAGACTTAACAGAAGTGAACCTTTCCTTCTCAATAACTAGGACATTTTATATTTAAAAGTGCCCAGTTTATTGACCTCGGATGGATGGGAGGGTTTTAATCAATCCAGTCAATTTGATGATTGTAACACAATACTTAGAAAGGTACATCCTGCTTTATAAGCGACCCTTGACCCTACCTGGTAGGTAGCTCCCCCTCTGCACAGCACCGCCTGTGTGTCCCTGCCCCAGCTACCGCTGCTGAGGAAGTTCGAGGCCCTCCTCCACATGCAGGCTACCACCTGAGCCTCATCCCTGGTGGCCAGTGGTAGGCCGTAGGTTTGTTCATCTGCTTTTTTCCGCCAGTTATTGTATTGTAGTGTATTGTTTTTATTGTTTTCACTGTATTGCCGTGGTCTTCATTACTGTGCCTGTGACTGCTGTTCCCAGTCTTTCCCTGCTGCCTGACCTTGATCTGTGCTGTTTTTTTCCCTTTGTTCCCCTCGCCGCCCGTTTTTTCCGGTCTCCTAGCAGCCCTGTAGTTCTGTGCCCTCTTGCCTTCTGTTCCACTCGTGTCCCCCTCGTTTTTTTAGCCCTTTTGCCTTCTGTAACACCCACTTTTGAGTCCTTCTCCTTTTGTGCCACTCACTTCCCTGTTTCCTGTGCCCTTTGCCTTCTGTAACACCCGTTTTTATGAGCCCTTTTGCCTTCTGTAACACCTGTTTTTTTTAGCCTTTTTGCCTTCGGTGATATCCGCTTTTGAGCCCTTTGCTTTCTGTGCCACTCACTTTCCCCTTGTTTCCTGTGCCCTTTGCCTTCTGTAACACCCGTTTTTCCACTCAATCTTGTGCCCTTCCCTCGGATCTCTTCTTCATCCCTCTCCTCCACTGCCACTGTGTCCCTGCCCCCCTGA